>NC_056725.1:214765700-214780061 GCF_019279795.1 Protopterus annectens
GCAGCTGACAAGTCTGCTCACAGAAACCTGCAAAACAGGATAGGGGAGATTTCTGATTGCAAAGAAAGGAGAACTGGCATAGCAGAGCAAATCACACCTGCAGTAAACCGGCAATAGAACACATTACGCAAAATAAGCCAGGTCTAGGAAAGTACAAATGAAAGCAGGCTGCTGGATGCATGCCAGAAAATGGTAGCTGAAACGTGAAGAAATGTAAAGGGAAGGGCAAGAGGTAATCTATGGCAGCCAAATGTAATTCAACACCAAAGGCACCACAATAGTAGTTCCTGTAGCTATGATCATACATACACACCCTATGACATCATCGGTGTTCACAGCACAATAGTATAAAGTGTGAAAGCACCCCACACACACCTGTATATTCCCAAACACTGCACCATAGGTGTAAACATATGGGGAACTTTTAAAATGTACATGTTGGGAGCTGCCATAGCTGTGATTCATCACTATGTGTTAGAGACTGACAGTGTTGTGGAGGATGATGCTGACAACCAGAGAAGAGTGTTCTCACCAAGGGTAACCTACCAGGGGCTACATGATCGGGAGATAGAGCATTACAGGGTGGACAGGGACATCTTACAGCAAATAGTTGAGCTGTGCCGGCCACGCCTGAGATCCAGAAACAACAGAGGGGAACCCATTCCAGTGGACACAAAGGTATGTGTAAGCTTGCAGATACTAGCCACAGGTACCTTTCAAAGGCCAACTGGCGATATAATGGGGATCTCACAGGCATCAGCATCCAGGGTACTACACCAGTTCCTGGATGCCATGTTACCACATGCCAATGAGCATATATACTTCCCTCGAACGCAGGAGGAGTTGGCCAGCAATATGCGTCACTTTCACCATGTGACACACTACCCAGAGGTACTGGGTGCGATAGACTGCATGCACATACATATCAAGTCACCACCCAGTGAACATGATAGGTGCTACATAAACCGCAAGGGATTCCACTCCATCAACTGCCAGGTCGTGTGCAATGCCCAGGGCATTATCATGGATGTGTGTGCTGGCAGCCCTGGAAGCTACCATGACTCCCATATCTGGCATGCCTCGCAGCTGCATCAGGTATTTGTCAGGGGGGACACCCCACATGGCCACCTTGTGGGGGATGCTGGCTATGCACTGGAGCCGTGGATGATGACTCCCATCAGAAATGCACACACACCCATGCAAGAATGCCATAATGAGGCACATGCACAAACCAGAATCATCATAAAGCATGTGTTCGGGATGCTGAAATCATGGTTCTGTTGCTTGGACATATCTGGTGGAGCCTTGCAGTACTCTCCAGGCACGTGTGCCCACATCTTCATAGTATGTGCCATGCTACATAATATGATCCTGCGGAAACAGCTGCAGCAGGGACAAAATGGTGAAGGCCCTCATAACCCACCACAATTGCCAAGGCCATCACAGGCACAGAGGGATTCAGACTACGAACACCCTGTGCCAGCCCCAGTAGGCAGACGGAGGTGTACCCAATATGACTATGCCTTGGCAAAGAGGGAACGTATAGCACATACTCTGACAGTGTAGGCCCCTACGGACTGACACACCTCTCCACCTGCACACACAATAAATGGATGGCACACACACACGACCACCTGTAAATTGTAATGTATAGGTGGGCTACTGTGTGAATCCTACATAGGTAGCCCTCAACCATTGTACACACAACAGCTACTGGAACAAAGAATGTCAACACCTGAACAGTACATGCACCTATCAGCATATGTTGGTACTGTGTGTATAGGTTCCCAGGTACATTGGAAGGTACATGCCCGATTGTCAGAGGCCATACATCAATCGAGGCAAACAGTGTCTGCTGTCGCCACAACATTGAGTAACCAACTGTTGCTCAGTGGAGCAGAGGCAATTGCAGGATCCCATGTGTGTAATCACTGTTCCCCGCACACTCTGCATGGATTCCCTGATGCGTTAATGAGGGGCTCCACATAATGTAATCATGGATGTCGTGTCAAGGCATGGGGTGTACCCATGACAGATATCTGTCACCCCAGCATGCTCCACCTACGGTTGTTTGAAGGTGTAGCACATTATAGTGTGTGGCTCACTGTGATATACATACCCAATGCTGGAGCACATCCATTACACATCACATGGACATACCATTAATAGGACTCATCCACATGTAAACTAACTGAGTTACCCATGTGATTGCAGTATGGAGTAACAGCCGTAGTATAGTCCACATACAAAATGCCATAACATGTGTACAAATCCCGGATGCCAAAGTGGTAAATGCAGTGACCATCGTGCATGTTTCCGGTCCCACGTCCTGCAAGGGATGTAACGTAATACCGAAGGCACGAATAATACATGTCGGATGCAGGTCAGCAGATCATGTTTAGCACACGTTAGCAGGAATATGCGTTGCCCAGTGCTGGTAAGCATCGTTTAAATATGACTATATGGATATGCGTGAAACAGGGCTAAATCTTCTCTGAATATTGCGCAGATCACGGTCAGTGATGTCCAGAACAGGTGAAACCAGCATTATTCGCCCCTGTACTAATAGTGCCTGCTCTGAAGGGTAAAACAACCACTGCCAGGAGTAGAATACGCAATCCTGTACACAATCACCTAACACTATGGTAGCCAAGATGTACCTATGGCAGGTGCGTAATGTGACAGGTTCAAACACAAACGTGCAGAGTCCAGGAAACAATATACACCGACAAGTACACAATGAAAGGTGTATTCTGCCTGTCACTTTCTCTGTCAGAGATATATATATATATATATATATATATATATATATATATATATATATCCACACATATATATATATAATACAGATAGAAAGGGTGATAGAGAGATATATGTTGATATATACGGATTCACCGATATCTGAAAATATATAGATAGGTCAACGACATGTACACAACCATGGAGGTACAAATAAATAGGATACTGCCAACTATGGAATGTGTCACATACCGACATGCGTGTGTCTGTTAGTGCTAACTCGGAGGTAGATCATTACGGTAGGTGTGGTTATAGCTAGTCATAGGCATACGGTTACCACCTGTCCCGCATTAGGGGGGACAGCCCCTCCCTGGGCAGTTGTGTCCTGACATAAAACATTAAAAAGGGCAAATGTCTGAGATTGTTGGACATAATTATGTCCCATATATTATGTAATAGTTGCATTAAATAGTTATGCCTGTATGTAAGAAATGTAAATGATACATGAAATATGATAAGTAGACAAAGTCCTACAAGAATACGTATGTTTTCAGGATAAAAGTATGTGCTATCTTGTGTACTGACCATGGGTATGTGTCAGCCTGTAAACACTGATGTGTGCCCCACAAATGTCCAACTATGGCCATTTGAAAAGGTAGCAACCCATGTCAAAGAGGTTCAGTTACCAACACAACTGCAATGAGTGCAAATATCTGGGACAGAAATACATGGGACAGCTGTCATTTAGTAACATTCCTTTACATATCGCTGTATTTCCAGAGGTATGGAAGTATCAACCTCACATGCATACTATATAGAAACTAATTAACAACGGCCCAATGTATATGCCTGTAACAAAAGTCTACTAACTGATAGGTCTTTAATTAGGAAAAGAGCCCACACACATATATGGAATATGTAGAAATGCAAGCCCCACAAACCTGTATATGCTATGTACACCCACCTACACCCCCCACACATGAAACTATAGCAATACAGACTGTAATAACAGCACAGACATCCACTCACTCAATTACATCTGCAGAAGCGTTAACATACCTTGTGAGAGACACATTTTTAAAGGCGCCATGTGAAATCATAGCCATTGTATAATGGAACAGACGGTGATGTTACAGGTTTTGTTTGCAATAGTCCCTTATCAGACGGTTGAGATGACAGGTACACTCACATGTAGAACCACATACTCTAGCCATCACACACAATCCACGAGGGACATGAATCCAAAATATCCATGTCTCTACACATAGCAGTTGCAATTACACACAACAAAACACATACAGGCCATCTCCCCGAAGGTAGGGCAAATAGGCAATGCCCAAGTGGAGAATTCAATTATACCCCACTGTTGCCACGTAATTGGCAAATGGAGTAGCTGCACAGCTGATGTGCATGTAATAATTTACTCAGGAACACCAATTATTGGCAGGAAACCACATGTTACAGGTATCGACATATATAAGGATGACTTGCCAGACATTCAAACCGTATGCTCATACCATAGAACTGTTTAAACAGTGTAAGAGAGATAGTTACAAAAGTTTGGAACGCTAACAAGGTATGTAGAACACTCAGTATGTTAGTGTATGTATATCATGTTTTGTATTTAATTAAAAGTATCCGCAATGCATAAAGTGGGAAAAGGTATTATGTAGTGATGTCTTGCTGAGCATAGTAACGCTTGTAGAAATTGTGTGTCCTGCAGTGGGCCACAAGGTAAACATCACAGACACCACAAGGGATGCTACATGAGGGCTTTAAACAGAACAATTCCATACCACCCGCCGTCAGTGGTAGGGTATTCCAACAAGTACGTGCCATAGCAGGGGATAGTATATGTTGATATACTGTCACAGTAGGTATGTGTATGGGCATATAACGATAATGACATGCCTAAGGTGGTCCTGCTGTGCAAGTATGCTTTGCATTATGGGATAATATGTAAAATATGTGTAATGTACAGTATTGTAGGTAGATATTCTACACAGCATAACAAGCATACCATGCATACCAAAGGTATCATCTATTGGCATGTACAATAACAGGATACATATGGCTTGTAGGCACGGGACACTGTAACAGCATGATAGCTAATCGAAATGGAAGAGCTACTCAATTAACCATGCACGAAGGACATGTAATAGCTTCACAGGTTCATAGTGGGTATTATGCTGTCTGGCAAGTCTATGTGTAAGCCCAGCTACAGTGTTTACATCAGCGGCACCTCTCTAGGGTAATGTCCTCTCTGTGAACAGCAGAGCCATGTGTTACCTGCACCTCTGCACAGTACAGCCACTGCAGTGATCCCTGGCGTACATGTGTGTCTCCCACCCACCAAGTGAGGTATCACATGAACAGTGCTACTGAGTGTCTTTGCGTGATGTACATAGGAATCATGTTCCAAAGCATGGTGAGTGTCTGGTTTGGGAATGTAACCCTCAAGCACATCTCACTCATCGTTGCGTGTGTGCACATATCCATGAGCATGTTGCTCTCAGTGGCTTTTGCTTATGTCGCTTATGTGGAGTATATCCATGAATATTGTTGTGGACATGGGCCCTGTATGTTCAGCAGAGGTCACCCCTGAGTATGCAGTATGCAAATGTGTGCAGTCGTGGTGTCCGTAGTTCTGCCGCATATGTCAACCTTCGGAGCTCAATAATCCTCATGGTGTGTTAATGTTGTGGTATGTAAAGCCGTAGCTGTTCTGTAAGGTACAACCTAAATGGGGTGTTGCACCCTTGAATGTGTGTATACGTCAGGAGTTCAAAGGTACAATGGGTGCCTATGTTCCAGCTACAAACCCAGTACAGATAAGGGTGGCCACGTAGAAGGATATCCACGCCACATTGGCAATATGGTTATCAAAGGAGTGGGTGCTACATATGTGTGTACTACAATCACGTACAATGTGACATGTATGTAGGGGACTACCACCTATGTGATAGTCAGTGGGTGATTGGTGTAATGCAAAGGGGATGTTCATGCACCTTGTGTCATGCAGCTTGAGGCCATGATATTGATATCAGGTATCCGTCACAGTGACACCCTTAAGGAGGGAGTCAGTATCAGCTGGTGGATCAGTCATGGCACTTTGTATGCAGTTGTCTGGAAAGCTAGTCAGGGAAAGTCCCTCTGTGCTAGCCTGTACCTCAGAGAAGCATATACCGAACATGAGGGGCCCTATGACTGAGGACTGTGGTACGCCAAGTGTAACTGAAATACAGTAGGTACTGTGGTATGCTACCCTCATTGTGTGGGTCCTGTCCGTGAGCCACTTTGCATAACATCCTGAGACATAGGGGTTGATGTGCAGGTGGATGTGTATGTTGTCAATACCAGAATGGAGAACGGTGCTGAAAGCCAATGAGAGGACAATGTAGGCTGTGTGGTCCCCCTTACCATCATCAACTACCCTGGTAACTGTATCAAAGGAGCCCACCAGGTGTAGGAGTCATGCTCTGGCTCTAACAAGTCCAACCTGGGTGGCATCAAAGGACTGGAGCCCACCAATGTCGCTGTGAATGACTTCCATGATGATGTGCCCCATAGCCTTGCAGAACAGTCCAGTCAGGCATATAGGGCAATAGTCCCTCTGGTTCATTGTGGCACCACCTGTGTGGAGTGTGATAACTGTTGCTGTGTGCCATTCAGGGGCCACAATGTCTGATACAAGGCTATTACTGAATCTGGTGGCCAAGTGGGGAGACATGTCATTCAGAGATTTGTGTAAATCACAGCCTGGGATGTTGGACGGTCACATGGGGTCAGTGTTCCAGGCCTTAGAGAGTGCAGGTTAGTACTGTGTAGTTGTGACCGCAGGGACACCACAATGTTCCTGCATGGATTGTGGCCTTGTAGGGAGTGAGAGGGTGTAATGTTAGCATTGAACCCATCCGCCAGGATGTTGCCAACATCACTTGGTTCTGTAATGTTCCTGAGTAACTGTTGTATGTCAGATCAGATGTGGGTATTGCCATTGACTACTGACATACCTCCATAATGCCTTGTGGAACACCCTGGAATGTGTCACAGTAATATTTACGTAGTTAGGTTCGAAGTATGTGATAAGGGATCCCGTAGCCCTACTGCAGCTGACCAGTGAGCTACCCCACCCATGGGATTGTATTCCACTTTGCAACAGCCTCCACCTTTTGTTGTACATTATGTCCATGGAACTGGACCCCCAGAGTGGCGTCCGTTATCTGGTGGGTACCATCATGGCTCTGTTTGGAATAGCATGATCCATGCAGTCATGTAAGTGCTAATGAAGTGCACTGGGGTATGTTTCAGCATTTGTATGTGCATTGTCCATCTTCACGGGTGTTATGACGTTTACTACTGCTATCATAAGACGTTTGTAGTAGGCATTGTAGTAATCTTGTACTGTGTATGCCGTAAAGGGTGTGGTGCCAGGATGTGGATAACAAGGGTGATTAGCATATGTTCGGAAACCACCAACGAGGGGATAACCCCAGGTGTGGACCACCAGTCACATGTTGGTAGTGTCCATGTCTAGGATATTGTTGGTCTTGGAGGTGGTGTGTATGGGTTGATCCAGCCGAGTGGAGGTTATGAATCCCGGACAGCATTGGCCTAATGTGTTGGTACATGAGTGGCTATCCCAGTTAAGTGTGGGGTAGTGTCAGTCTCACATCAGTAGTACCTGTCTGAACCCTACTGTCCAGTACACCAAGAAATGAGGGCTGGTAACCGTGGGGTATGTTGTTGAATCCGTAGCATGTTACAATGTGTATAGCAGTTCTGGCCACAGTTAGTTGCATGTGGATTACCTCTGATGCATTGTGCTAAGTAACTAGCCAGGAGGTGTGTACAACATAGTGGAATATGGGAACACCTCAGCCGTGGGTGTTCCGGTCCAGGTTACATGACTGAAAGGTGTGGTCTGTGTATACATGACTGAAAGGTGTGGTCTGCATATAACCTGTCAGTGCAGGTGTGCTCTGCGGAGCCTAGAGGCAGGTCCCAGTCACTGCAGAGATATTGAAGTGGTCCATTATAAGGAGCGCCTTGCCTGTGTGCGTCAGAGATGATGTCAAGCGAGTCACATGACCCCATGTTTTGCTTGCCTGTTCCCATTCTGGTGGTGAATGTTATTGGAAACTGTGCAAGACAGGCAGTATAGGAGCAGCAAGAGCCTTACATGTTATCTGTACTCCCAGGGCTGACAGGCGCAGGTCATCTGTGCCAAAGCATCATGTTTTGTTGACCACGTCAGTCAAAGCGGACAGATACTGGATGCCTGTGGAATGACAGCAGAGGCATAGGCAACTGTTGAAGTGAAACAGTCAGTCATTGTACAGTGGTATCAAGTCCGGATGAATGCATAATGCTCCCCAGGGATTGGCCGATACCTTCATGGCTACAAGACCGGTGAGCTATTGCATGTCCCTGCACATGTAGTCTGTGAAGTTGCATCTCAGGGCAGTCACACTAACATGGAGAATGACAGTCAAATTGTACCTGGTGAGGAGTGGCATGGGTGCATAGGTTATGCTGCAGAACCAGTTACCCGACAGCTAGATGTAAGCAACTATCGCCTTGTGTAGCCTGCTGAGTGGGACATCTGTGTGACCGCCTACAGAGTCACCTATGACTGGTGTATTGTGTATGTTATAACACCCTATTGGCTGTATGTGATGGGCACACATGAGTCTGTGGGTTATAAGTTATTGTTGTTGTGTTTGGTGTTAGGGGCTGCCTTTGGTGCCTACACAGAGAATGGAGAGTTTCTGCAAAAGTTATACTCATACTATGTGTGGCCTTTGGTGGTGGAGCTCTTGTGAGACTATGTGATGAGTGAGGTGTGTTGCAAATGTTACATGTCCCCACATGACTGTCAGGTTCAGTCTGGGTTGGTGAGAGCATTACCCCCAGCATGGGTACATATGTGCATCTCCCACAGGCTATAGTGTCGTATGTTGGGAGGTGAGCATTGACTGTGTACATGAGACAATTGCTCTATTGCCACATATACGCCATATTCATCATATAGACAGGCAATAGCACTGGTATGTGACAGTTGGACATGCCTGTATATTCAACCATGTCTCACAAGATATGTGAGTTACACTCACATACCACCACTACTGCTCTAATGTCTTTTTTACCAATACTGTGAATCACCACAGAAACAATGGGAAATTTGTATCAGCCATCTTTCTAGATCTCTCCAAAGTGTTTGACATGGTCACACATAGTAAACTAATTCAAAATTCTTTCAGATTTCAGTCTGTCTTCTATCTCTTGGTTCCAAAGCTACTTATCAGGTTGACAACAGGCTGTCCAATGGCGAATGAATCTACATATACATACAGAAGTGTATATAAGCTATTACATAAGTTCACACATGTATATTCACTCTTTTTGGTTCCTCAGGGTTCACTAAACACAATTTGAGCTGCGACGAATGGGAGTTATGAACAAATTTGAAGAATGACAGCTGTATCATAATTTTGAAACCTGACAAGGGTGGGAGTAATGCTTATGAACACTACTGAGTAACAAAAAATGTTAAATTTATTATCTGACATTGATAAGTATGTCCCTGTCTCATCTCTGGAGGTACATATTTCACATCGAAGGATTGATTTATATCTTGAAGAGTTGTTATTGAGCTCTTTGTATGAATTCCTGTATTTTGAAAAAAACCTGTAATTCTTAAAATTTTCAGTATTCTGAAAATACATAAAGATGTCCGTGATCCACCATTAAGACCTATTGTGTCTGCAAGGAATTCCAAAACACATCCCTTAGTGCTGTTCATCAATTGGAAGCTAAATCATTTATACATGAGCAAACTTATATATTGAGGATTCATGGGATTTCCTTAGATGACTTAACCTTAGATTTATACTACTGAAGAGTGTCGCCTTTTGTCTGTGTAGATGCAGTGGACTTGTTTGGATGTATTCCCATGATCGAAGCACTTGAAAGTTTTTCTGAAGCACTGCTAAGATGTCCTTCAATTTTAACAGTTGATTATATCATTTTATCCAGTTTCATGGAATTTATGTTCAATAGTAACTCCGTATATTTTGTTGGTGAACTCTAGAAATAAAAAGTAGCTACAGGTACAGTTTGTGTGCCACTATGTGCAAATATAGCTATGTGGACATGGGAGGAGAAGTTTGTTTTGAACTCCCAGTATAAACACTGTTGGCCATTATATACAAAGGTTTTGGATGACATCTTTGTTCTTTGGAATAACACAAGACCTGAACTATGAGAATTCATTGATTTTTATAATAGTGACACTGCCTCCTACCTCCAGTTTACACATAGTATAGTTGACACAGGTTGTAACTATTTAGATGTACTGATCTACAAAGAAAACTGGCAGTATAAGTTTAATATCTACAGGAAGCCCAGGTTTTATAATTCTTATTTGCATTTTCAGAGCAATCCCCCAATTTCTCAAACTAAGTCCCTTGTTAAAGGGCAATTTGTCAGGCTATCTAGAATGGTCACAGATGATGCAGTCTTTGAAGGAGAATGTGGAAAATTAATGGGCATGTTCTTGGATAGTGGGTATCTCCCTAGTCTTTCATCAGTGACGTTAGGGAAGATGTAGGAAGGTTACGTCATAAGACATTTCATACCATCTTGGGTCCATTTACATCACTGGCTAAGTGTTCCATGGAGAGGGAAACAGATTTTACAAGACGCTTGGTGTTGGGATATCACCCTGTGAGTAAAAATGTGAAGAAAAATTATCAATAGACACTAGTCCGTGTTTACAACTGATACAGAATGTTTCTTCCATAGTTGCCAATGGATGTCTGGTGACTTATAAGAGAGGGAGGAATTTGAAGAACATATAAAAGGATCTTAGAACGAGAGAAGACTCATCGAAGAGTGGTATGTTTAGATGTGGAAAGTGTAACCAGTGTTACATTTTGGAAGAGAAAATCATAAAGCTGAACTGGCCAAAAAGTAGAGGTCCACTTGAATGGATCTAACAATTGTGCATCTTCGGGGTCGTATACATCGACATATGTGATCCATACAAAGCTTTTTACATATGAAAAATGGTGAGATCATTAAGTCAGTGCATTTACAAGCACTTGTAAGACATCCAAAAAGAAAGCGATCCATCCCTTTTTGTAAAAACTCTGCACCTATGAACTACCACATAGGTGGTAGTCCACTTAACACCGAAAGTGTGATAAAGAGACCTTGGGACACAGGTGGATGGAAGTCTTTCCTTTAATCACATCACCACAGTAGTCAGGAAATCCTTCTACGTGGCAAACCATCACAAAAGGTTTCTCATCCAGGAAAAGAGAGATCATTGGTCCCCTCTACTTGTCACTCATTGGGCCCATTATAGAGCACAATGCCCCTTTTGGTATATACCTCACAAGACATCTACAACAACTGGAAAGGCTGCAGAAATACCTCACAAAGAGGATTACCTGCCTCAAACCGATGCCCTACGCAGACCATATACAAAAAACTTGCATATCTCCTACTCAGAGGCAATCTCTGCCTAACATGCAAAGCTATGTCAAACCCAGAGCTGTTGGACATGCTCCACTTAAAGAAATCACAATCCCTCCACGCTACATGCTCTAGGGACCTAAACCTTGTCACCACAATAAACAGAACATGCTGGAGGGATAGATTCCTGTCCCAGAGACTTGCCATACTCTGGAACAAACTACCTCAACGGTTCCTGGAGTTCATAAATTCAAATGCCATGGAACAGCTAGTCACTGTTCCCACGAGAGGAGAAAATATACTGGATCTCATTGTCACAAACATGGGGACAAAATGCTCCACACCGGAGGTATGTCCCTCATTGGTGAGATCTGATCATAAACTAATCTCACTTGAAATCCATATCCCGCCCCCATCCCCAAACAAAAAAGACCACAGTGAAGAACTTCTCTAAAGCAAACTTCACACTACTCAAGACTGGTGTGGTATCCTTCAAGGCCCCTGAGCCAGTGGAAACCACAACCCAAGCTGCGGAAGCCCTTACAAATGCCTTCTATGAACACCTCCAGGACTGCATGGATCAGGCAATCCCAAATAAAACCAAGACTCTTTCCACAAAGGGCAAACGTCCAGTCTGGTGGACCCCAGCCATTAACAAACTTTACAATAAGAGGAGAAAGCTATTACATGATAGAACAAAATCCATAAAAGGGAAGTCACCCCTGATCATTATTAGTAAAAAAATACGAGCACTCATAAAATCAACTAAGGCCAATTTTGAGAGAAAAATTGCCATGGATTCAAAGGACAATCATAAGGCCTTTTTCAGCTATGTTAGGAACCTGGGTGGAAACTCCCAGATATGCTCAGAATTAGTCCAAAATGATACAAAAATCACTGAACCCACAGACATTGCACTGAACCTGTCTGCCAGTATGTTGGCAAACTTCACTCCCCTCTCCCCCCCTAAAGGAGAGATAACTATCCCAGCCGAGTGTAGCCTCCCAGGCATCTCAAATGCACAGGTGAAAGCTGCTCTCTCTAAAGCTAAAAACACAGCATCAATGGGACCGGATGGTGTCCCCAGCTGTGTGCTACACGAGCTAAATGAGGAATTAAACCCGCACATAAGGCAGCTGTTTAATCTCAGCCTTACCACAGGATACGTGCCCAAGGAGTGGCGTGACGGCAACTGTGGTCCCACTCCACAAAGGCGGCGCCTCTCACGGACCTGGTAATTACCGCCATGCTTAACAAGTCTAGTCTGCAAAGCTATGGAGAGGATCATAATGGAGCTCATAAACAAAGATATGGGGACTTGCAGACATTGGACCCGACCCAGTTTGGTCAAGGAAGATCATGCCTTTTGAACTTGGTCGACTTCTTCAAACAGTCACCAAGGCCATTGATGAGGAAAGGCAGTCCATACAGCCTACCTTGACCTTGCAAAGGCCTTCGACACAATACCCCACTTGGGTATTGTAGGAAATTACCAGCTTAAATGTAAACCCATATGTCACAAGATGGGTTGCAAACTGGCTTAAGGACAGAACCCACAGGGTTAGAGTTGCTGGCGCTTATGTCAGACTCAGCCGGTCACAAGTGGTGTCCCACAGGGCTCTCGGTCCTCCTGGCCCCTATTGCTCGGCATCTACTTCTCAGAAGTACAGGCCAACATGGGAGGACTTTGGCTGACAAAGTTTGCAGACGACTGCAAACTGGGCGCCATAGTGGAAAGTGCATCGGACACGGATATCCTTCAGAAGGGACTCACGGAAACAGATAGCTGGTGCCAGAGCCATGGCCTGAAGTTAAACGCCAAAAATGTATAGTCATACCCTTCGGGAAAAACAAGGTAACCCCAAGCTACCATATGGTGGCAATCCACTAAGCACAGAAGAGGTTATCAGGGACCTGGGGACCCAGGTTGACAGTGGCCTTTCTTTTGACACTCACGTTGCTAAAGTGGTTAGAAAGACCTTCTACATTGCCCACCTGATCATGAAGGGATTCATCCAGATCTAGTGAGGTCATTGTTCCCTGTACTCTTCACTTATCAGACCAATGATCGAAAGTACAATGCCCCATTCGGGATTATCTCACCCGACATCTGCAGCAATTGGAGAGACCCCAAAAGTTCCTCACCAAAGGATAAGGACTCCAAAATCTGTCATATGCTGCCAGATTGAAGAAACTCCAGCTCTATTCAGTCGCATACCGTCTGCTCAGAGGTGACATGTGCCTGACATACAAGGCCACGTCCAACCGGAATTAATGGACATGCTCCACCTCAAAATCCAAATCCACCAAAACCACTAGAGCAAGCGACTTGAACCTTAGCACGGATATAAATAGGACGTGCTGGAGGGATAGATTTATCACTCAGAGACTCCCCATGCTGTGGAATAAAATCCCGGTCCATGTGAGGCAGAGCACCTCGCTGACTCTGTTCAAGAGAAATCTTGACCTGTGGATGGGAGATCGTAGGTTTACCCCGGGAATCATCTCTGTGTCACTGCTGGACAGAGGCACAACAAACTAATGGGCACAGTATTTTTTCATATAAGGGGTGGCGTAAGCCACAAAAATTTGGGCTAGGCTTATAAATGCCTTAGGGCAGATAGCCTAGTATAAACCTATGAACCTATGAACCTATGAACAGCTGTTGTACTGTAAGCAAGCTGGAAATGTAAGGACAAACAGTGTACTTGTGAGAAATGGTTTGGAATGGGTGCTATATTAATTAGTAGCTCATGAAGTGCTCACAAGTTCTGAACAAATGCTGAGCATGAAAATGCAATACAGATAGGGTGTTGGATAATATCAACCCACAAGTGGTGACAACAGTCATAATTGGAGGCACTGCACTATTACCCTGCTGAGTATGGTCTCCAAGTCCATGAGCCTTTATCAACGTAGATGTTAGCAGTACAGACGTAGATGACAGTATGGATGTTTGACTTCATGTACCTTCGTATGTCACAGGAGTGTTCTACCAGTGGCCTGTTGACAGAATCAACACTACAAAAGGTGTCAGAGTGACATGTGCATATCACACCAGTGGCAGCCACAGTAAAAGAGGGTTAATGTGTTTTACTCCCCCCTCATTGTAGCCCATACCACACAGACAAATGTGAGGCA
>NC_056725.1:214780561-214820361 GCF_019279795.1 Protopterus annectens
TTTTAAGTTTTTTGGGGAACGTGATGGCATATTCCTGGCCTTTTTTTTTTTTTTTTTCCACGATACATCTCACAACCTTGGCGATTCATAGTCTAAATGAAAACAGACTATGCCAACACACTCCCATTTGCAAACATTATGCATCACATATCTACCTAATTAAATTCAGTTAGACGTTACATAGCTCACTTAAGTCTTGCTGCTTTTCAACCTGTAATGTGTTCTTACAATTCCCATTGTTTTCCTATGTAGTTGGCTCTTACTCTTTTTCTAAAGATCTCAATTTCAGTTTTATCTTTACTATATTCACTGCTTGTAGTGTAGTTGGTTTTGATTTTGATTTCCATTTTCTAGTAATTGTTTTTTTGGCAGCCACCATAATTAGACACAGCAAGGCATTACCATGTGTAGTCATTTCCAAAGACCTTCTGTGTTAGCCTGTACTTCAGAGAAGTAGATACCAAACAGAAGAGGACCCATGACTGAACCCTGTGATACTCCACTTGTCACTGGTCTGAAGTCTGATTTGGAGTCTGCTACTTTCACAGTGTGGGTTCTGTCAGTAATAGGCATGTATACCTAGTTTAGTGAGCTTATCTATAATTCCAGAGTGGGGGATGATGTTGAACGCCTTGGCTGGATCTAGGTAGGCTGTGTGAACCACCTTACCCTCATCTATGGCTTTGGTGACTACTTCAAAGAAGTCTATCAGGTTTAGGAGACATGATCTGCCTTTTACAAACCCAAACTGTGTGGTGTTCAGAGTTTTTTGATCTCCTATGTCTTTGTTTATGAGTTCCATGATGATCTGTTCCATGGCCTTGCAGACTAGGCTCGTCAGGCTAATGGGGTGGTAGTTCCCAGGGTCTGTTGTGGTCAGGAAATCCTTCTACGTGGCACACCATCACAAAAGGTTTCTCATCCTGAAAAAGAGGTCATTGTTTCCCACTACTCATGACTCAATTGCAAACATACTGGCAGACAGGTTCAGTGCAAATTTCTCCCCTCCCTCCCCCCCCAAAAAGAGGAATATCTATCCCAGCAGAGTGTAGCCACCCAATCATCTCAAATGCCCTGGTGAGCTGCTCTCTCTAAAGCTAAAAACACAGCATCAATGGAACGGATGGTGTCCCTGGCTGTGTGCTACACGAACTCAATGAGGAACTAAACCCACACATAAGGCTGCTGTTTAATCTTAGCCTTACCACAGGATACGTACCCAAAGAGTGGCATATGGCAACTGTGGTCCCCTCCACAAAGGCGGTGCTTCTACGGACCCTGGTAATTACCGCCCCATAAGCAACAAGCCTGGTCTGCAAAGCTATGGAGAGGATCATAATGGAACTCATAAATAAAGACATAGGGGACCTACAGACATTGGATCCTACCCAATTCGGCTTTGTCAAGGGCAGATCATGCCTCTTGAACTTGGTTGACTTTTTTGAAACTGTCACCAAGGCCATTGATGAGGGTAAGGCAGTTCACACAGCCTACCTTGACCTTGCAAAAGCTTTCGACACAATACCCCACTCGGGTATCATAGAAAAGCTCACCAGCTTAAATGTAAACCCATATGTCACAAGATGGGTTGCAAACTAGCTCACGGACAGAACCCACAGGGTTAGAGTTGCTAGTGCCATGTCAGACTCCAAGCGGTCTGGCGGTGTCCCTCAGGGCTCAGTCCTGGGCCCCCTCTTGTTCGGCATCTAATTTTCAGAAGTGCAGGCAAACATAGGAGGATTGTGGCTGACAAAGTTTGCAGATGACTGCAAACTGGGCACCATAGTCGAAAATCCATCAGACACAGATATCCTTCAGAGAGGTCTCATAGAAACGGATAACTGGTGCCAGAGCCATGGCCTTTAGCTAAGCGCCAAAAATGTGTAGTCATACCCTTTGGTAAAAACAAGGTAACCCCAAGTTACCACATAGGTGGCAATCCATTAAGCACAGAAGAGGTTATCAGGGACCTGGGGACCCAAGTTGACAGTAACCTTTCTTTTGACACTCACATTGCCAAAGTGGTTAGGAGGACCTTCTATATTGCGTACCTGATTATGAAGGGATTCACATCCAGATCAAGGGAGGTCATTGTTCCCCTGTACTCTTCACTTATCAGACCAATGATTGAGTACAATGACCCATTCGAATGTATCTTACCCGACACCTGCAGCAATTGGAAAGACCCCAAAAGTTCCTCACCAAAAGGATAAAGGGGCTCAAAAATATGTCATATGCTGCCCGACTGAAGAAACTCCAGCTCTATTCAGTCGCATACCGTCTGCTCAGAGGTGACCTGTGCCTGACATACAAGGCCATGTCCAACCAGGAATTAATGGACATGCTCCACCTCAAAAAATCCTAATCCTTCAGAGCCACAAGAGCAAGAGACTTAAACCTCAACATGGATATAAATAGGACATGCTGGAGGGACAAATTCATCACCCAGAGACTCCCTATGGTGTGGAACAGAATCCCGGTCCATGTGAGACAGAGCACCTCGCTGGCTCTGTTCAAGAGGAATCTTGACCAGTGGATGGGAGATCGTGGGTTTACCCCGGGGATCATCTCTGTATCACTGCTGGACAGAGGCACGGCAAACTAATGGGTATAGTGCTCAGGACTGTTAGGAGCACTAAACATTTTGACCTCACTAGATTCCAAAATGAGCTGCAGTCCTGTAACTGGTCAATCCTTAAACACCTCCCACTAGAAGAGTCAGTAACAAATTTCAACTCCACATTTCTAAGTACTTGACTCACATGCCCAAACGCTCAATCAAAACAAAGCTCTAATAGCACCATGGCTATCAAAGACTCCACATCCAAAATTAAATCCAGAAATAAAGCATGGAATAAATGGCGTGCTACCAAGTCACCCCTAGACCGTATCAACTTCCAACAACTAAGAAATGAAACTAAAAAATCTATCTCAACTGACAAAAAGAACTATTATCTCCAACTACAACACACCAAAACAACCCCCAAAAGTTTTGGGCAGGTATAAATAAACTTCTCCATCCAGGCAAGTCCTCCACTCCTACACCAGCAGACCTAACTATGAAAACCCCAGATGAAGTGGCCACATCCTTTAACACCTTCTTCGTCAATGTTAACAAATCCTTAGCCAACCAACAATCAGCCCCCTGCTCCCCAACCACAGGTCCCATCCTGAAGACCACGCCGTAATTCAACCTACAACCTGTCCCTACTGCATACATTCGATCCTTACTAAAGATATTTATAGCCAACCACCCTCGCCGCAGATCTACTTCCAGCTGACTTTCTACAAAAAGCTGCAGATATATCATAGCCTATCCCATCTCAATCTTAATTAATCGCACCATAATTGAATCCACAATCCCCTCCATATGGAAAATCTCCCATGTCATCCCTCTCCACAAAGGCGGCCCATCCACTGACCTTTCAAATTACAGGCCAATAGCCATTTTGTCACCACTGGCAAAAATCATGGAAAAATGTATTCACAAGCAACTCATCCATTACCTAACTCAGAACAATCTGCTAACCAACTCACAACACGGCTTCAGACCCAAACATAGTACTACTACTGCTCTCCTCTCATTCACAAACACTATCAATCTTAACCGGAACGACAAATAAAAATCTTCAGCTCTCTTCTTGGACCTATCAAAAGCTTTTGACATAGTCAACCACAAACTCCTGCATGAAACCCTTAAAACTCTCTACCTAGGTAACAAAACCCTCGAATGGTTTCATGCCTATCTTTCTGATAGGCAACAGGCTGTGCTCTGGCATAATAAGCTCTCAAACCTCCTACCCAACACCATAGGGGTCCCCCGAGGTTCCATACTTGGCCCTCTTCTATTTTCCATCTTTATTAATGATCTTAAAGTCATTCCAGAGTCCACATGTATTCAATACGCTGATGACTCGACATTAATTTGCTCAGATATATCCCCAACTATTCTACTATCCAAAACTCTAGACTGTTTCACTGCAGTTGAGAAATGGTTATCGGAACGCCAACTTATCCTTAACCCAAAAAAACTAAAATGCTCCTCTTCCATCCTACCCGTAAAACACCAAACTTTCCCTTTGGTGTACAATCCAACAATGGAACCATCATCTCCCCTGACCCCCACACTAAGCTACTAGGAGTTACCATCGACAACAAACTCAGATTTGATGTACACATCAGCCAAACTATCAAAACTGTTAATAAGAAACTGGGGTCCCTCTATAGAATAAAACCCTTTCTGACTCCCATGGCAAAAGTGGCTATTGCTCGCACCCACCTCCTATCCACCCTCTTGTATGCCTCCCCCATACTTACAAACCCCAACAAATCGGATCTATCTAAACTCTCTTGTTATAATCATATTGCTAGATTTGCTACTGGCTTGCCCTACAAAACCCATCACTGTACTAATCTTCAGAACCTAGGCTGGATAGAACTACCAAACCTACTCCTACAGAAGCAACTTATAGTTGCTTACAAAATACTCTCTCAACCTGACAACATTCCTGGTCTGAGTAGATTAATTACCCCTTACACAAATCTAAATAGACTAAGATCATCACACAGGTTACTTGCACAGACGCTCAAATCCTGTAACTCAGGAGGTGACTCTTTGTTTTCCAACACAGTGGGCAAAATATGGAATTCCCTTCCTAGTCTCACCAATTCCACCTCCCTAAATACATTCAAGAAAGGCCTCTCCCACCACTTCAAATTCCACTGGCTTTACCAATGTTCTAATCCATATTTCCCCCTCCATTTCCTCAGTAATCTTACTTTCCACCTAGGCATTAAGCCATCTACTCTCTACCTGAAACCAACTATGTGAAGGTTTTGTTTCTTTTTTACAATTGTTATTGTACATACTAGTGTAACTTTTTTCTCATCTGTGTATTAAATGTATAACTACAATCGTATGTTATCTGTCAAAAATTGTTGTAACCTACTTTGTCCTATTGGAGCTTTTCTCCCGGGCCTCCGCTGAAAATGGACATGTGTCCAGTCGGACTATCCCGGTCAACAAATGTAAAATAAAATAAATAAATAGTATTCTTCAACCTAAAGGGTGGTGAAAGCCACACAACTCTGGCTAGGCTTATAAATGCCCTAGGGCAGATAGCCTAGTATGAACCTATTAGATCCATTATAGAGTACAACGCCCCTTTTGGTATGTACCTCACAAGACATCTACAATAACTGGAAAGGCTGCAAAATACCTCACAAAGAGGATTACTGGCCTCAAACAGATGCCTTACATGACAGTCTCTAAAACTCCAGCTTTACTCCATCGGCTATTTCAAACCCAGAGCTGTTGGAAATGCTCCACTTAAAGAAATACCAATCACTCCAAGCTACATGCTCTAGGGACCTAAACCTTCTCACCTCAAACTGAACATGCTGGAGGGAAAGAGTCTTGTCCCAGTGACTTCCCATACTGTGGAACAGACTACCTATCTTCTCATTAGCACTCTTCAAGAAAAATCTTGTTTGGATGGGTAATAGGTAATTCACCCCGGGGTTCACTTCTGTGGTTCTGCTTGACAGGGGCACAGGAAAATAACTTTCTTGGTTGTCTAAAGCAAGCGAAGCAGATCAGGCTTGTTAAGCTTATGGGGTGGTAATTTCCAGGGTCCATAGAAGCACCGCCTTTTTGAAGTGGGACCAGAGTTGCCGTACGCCACTCCTTGGGCATGTATCCTGTGGTAAGGCTAAGATTAAACAGCAGCCTTATGTGCGGGTTTAGTTCCTCATTGAGTTTGTGTAGCACACAGCCGGGGACACCATCCGGTCCCATGGATGCTGTGTTCTTAGCTTTAGACAGAGCAGTTTTCACCTGCGTATTTGAGATGCTGGGGAGGCTACACTCCGCTGGGATAGTTATCTCTCCTTTTGGGGGGGGTGGGAGGGGTGAAGTTTGCACTGAACTCAAGTTTGAATGTGCTGCAACATTAGATCAGTTATACATACTGTTGTGTTCAAGCCCTTATGCTGCATTTCATTTTATGGGGTCCTGGCAGCAATATGTTAAGGACAGTATCACTGATATTACAGCTTCTAGTAACAGGTAAACAAAAGGATAACAAAATATTTACTGCAACTAGCTAAGAAAGAGCAAACCTACAGGTAGCCAGTTAAGTGAGTGAAACCAAAAAGCCTGAGAATCATGGAAATTATTTACGACAGGGAAAAAATCGTAATTACATCTGATAACAGGTTATGTTAAATTTCAATATGTTCATTTTATTCAGTAGTAGTGTAGTAACAGCGATGTTTTGAAACACAGAAATTTGGTATGTATTACTTGTATATTCTGCATGACAAATGATACTTAGGTGGTGTATCGCTTGCATACCTCTCTTGTATTTGCACCAAATACCGCTAGTGTGCAGTGCGGGAATAAACTTATTAAAAATTACTCTCGTATCAGAGGTGGCAGTGCAACATATTGATAGTGGCTTAACCTGAGAGTAGCTTTAAGCAAGCCCCATGTGAAACCTGAACAAGCACCTAGAATTCAGTGTAGCTTCCACACCGTAAGTCTGAAGATGAATTCACATACATGAACAGGAGTAGCTGCATATTCATGGCTAAAGGTATATGGGCAAGGCAGGTGGTCACTACACTGCAAAACTGGTATGTAATGGTGGATAATTAAAGCCATAGCACCAATTCAACTGTAGTCTGGCAAATATTTAGTAAGGGATTTAGTCCAAGCACAAATATTTCAACAGTGATTATTTGCAGTGTCATCCATTATCTGATTCAAGGTAAATTAACCTTGATGTCCTTTATTAAAAAAAATATTAGTTTGTGAGAAGTGACTTCTGGACACAAAAAAAGAAGGGGAAAATATAGCAATGTTTGTATGTACAAAGACAAATCCAGGGACACTGCAAAGGTTTTTGCAAACCAACCAGTGCATTAAAAATATGTAGGCAAACACTGAATACCAACACACTTTGCACATGTAAATAATTTTTAGCAAGGTGGAAGCATGAAGTGATACCTTAGACGCTTACACTAATAAAGATCTAAACTGGTTTAATATTTTAAAAGTTTTTATTTAACTCCCTGGTGCAAGATCTTACAGACGTTGCTACATAAACTGGATGCTAATGCAGTGAAGTAAGGCCATAGCTACAGTGCAGCAAAAAAAATGTCCCCTGTAACAAAAGAAATGCTAGAGCAAAGATTGAATTACATGAGTCAAGCACCCTGCTGAGATCTGCCAGTCAGTGAAATGACCAAGTCAAATTACCCTCAGGACTTTGACAGCTAGGGAAGCTAGGTGTTGCGGGGGAGGGGAGAAGTAAAAAGACTGGAATTCATTGTCTCACAAATTAGTGCCATTTAAACTAAATTAGAAAAAAAGGCAGCAGTAAACAGCACTTTGTGTGTGTTCTGTGACATTTGCACTGTTTCAGTTTTAAGTAGTCATTCAGCAGCAGGGAATGTTACTTACACTGTTCTGTTTTACTCAGAACTTTGTACGCATGCAACATCTATGAAATGACAAGAGCTTTAGGCAAATGGAGGCCTGCATGATGTAACATTTGTTACCAAAACAATGACTTGTGGGATACTGAGTGGCAACCTGATTTATCCAAACCACGTCAATATGCTGTACTCCAGGTGGTCAGAGTCTGTAATTACATATAAAAATATTTAAAATCCTGTAAATAATCCCAGAGTGCTGTTAAAGTGTAGGAAACATCATGCCATGATGTTTTAAACATGTTTTTTGAGTCTGTGGGTGCGGTACTCCTTTAAAGGTTGGAAAAGGTGTGGCCTGACATATTGTGGTCTCAATTTGTATATATCACAAACACCTGGCATCTTAACAGGGGTATGTGCACTGTTTATATCCACTGTTTAAGAGTAATGTTTCACACATGTCCCTAATTTAGGCCATTTGTCCCCCATTTTTCTGGTCTTTGTCCAATCACAGGCCTCTTGCACATGGAACATACATGTGTTCTTTGAGACACCTTTCTGATTATATTCCTTATATAATACAGCACACATGCTCGAGTGCATTTTAAATTTATGGTTTTGAACATTTTTGTAGTAAGCAATGAAACAAAATGCATGCACCAATTATGACAAAACTGCCCAATTCAGAACATTTCCATCACAAAGGTCTACTCAAACTTCAACAATCCACCAGTATCAGTAAATATGCACAATCTCTGCAGAAGTAAAAGTCATCTACATAATTCCACATTAAAACATCTGCAACTAATGAAGAGGTTGCTGCCACCAAACACCTCTTTATTTCCTTATTTTATCTACAAAGAAAGTGCCTGTTGCCCTTTAGGAATAAATTGTCTATGTTACATTAAAAAATGATAAGCTAGTGATATTGCAACAGGGAATGGATGGTAAACTGATAAAGGTACATAGTTACTAGGTATCTCTGCCAAAGATGATATTCTCAGGATGCAGCATCCATTCCCTTTAACAGTACAACACAGTACAGTATCAGCAGTCCATTTACATACTGTGGGAGTAGAACCCACAGCCTTTTTCACCAAAAGAAAGTATTCTACCTGTTGTGCTACCAATATAAACAGACTTGATATAAGCAGCACTAAATTTCTTTCCCCCCTGAAGAACTATGCAGCACAATAAATCTGGAAAAAGCCAAAATTTATTGGGGGGGGGGTGGGCGCAAAGGCCAAAAACCATGGACACATTTTAAACATTGCTTGTATAATCTTAGAAAAGTTGCTAGAATAAAATGTTTTTGTTACTATGTGTTTTCTGAAAGATAGGAAGACTGAAACTAAAATCGCTGTCATTATTTAGTAAATTCAGTTCTCATTGATTTGCCATACTTTTGACAACAGTATGTACAGAACCTGCACATGTACATTGAATACCAGTAGCTACCACTCACAACCACACCATACCCCTGTAATCTATCAGCACAGTATCGGCTTGCATTGCACTCCTGGTCCTGATGTGTCATATTCCCCCAAATGAGGGCTAGTTAATTGCATAATCCTCTACTCCATTTTCAGGTCTGTGTAGACAGATGACATTGGCCATCTTCCATGTGGATGGGGCACACCCACAGATGGTGGTAAGGCTTGGTGTGACTACAGTCATACCTCTCAATCTAGAATCATCAAAAATCTGGACAAAGCCCATGACAAATAGGTACAAATCCATATGCTGATTAACATAAAATTTGCATGTATAATTATGTAACTCCACCCATTCCAATGGAATTATGGGATACCAACTTTCAAATGCAAAATGAAGAACAGACAACTAAAATATGGCCCCAGAGTCCAAGACCTTGTAGTAAATGGTATCCATTTTCTTTTTAATGTGTAGCAATGATGTTTACTGGGAAAGGAAAAGATGATGAAACTTGAGATTTTGTTTTTGGTGACTTTTAGTATGTGGAATTTGTGATAAAAACTGGGCATTTAATGGCAGGCAATATTATAATTTTAGCAAAAGAATATTGTTAGGACCTCCAAATGTCATTCTCTATGGCCTACTGATCAATGGTATAGCTAGCGTTTGTGCCTCCTGGGGATGTCTTTGAGTTTGCTGCCCTCCCTCCCTCACAATATCATGGTCAAATGGGCCCCCCATACAAAGCCATCCCCCTGCAGCCATTCCAATGTTTTATTACTTGGCTATTTCACCCCATTTACCATAAACTCTGTAATATGCATACTGCTTTACTTCTGCAATGATTATTTGGATTTCATTTAAATCTTTTATTTTACATTTTATAGCACAAACACAAATCGACATCTGCTAAACAAAGCAATGCAGTCTCACAATGAAAATAGACTGAGCACTAAAACTTCTCTGCCCATGAAACTCACATTCACTGAAACAGCGTTGAAACCCACATTCAAAGAAAATGCATCTGGCCAGTGATGGATAAAGATTACCTCTAGGCTGTTTTCAAATCACAGGCCTCTTGCACATGGAACATACGTGCGTTCTTTGAGACACCTTTCTGATTATATTCCTTATATAATACAGCACACATGCTCGAGTGCATTTTAAATTTATGGTTTTGAACATTTTTGTAGTAAGCAATGAAACAAAATGCATGCACCAATTATGACAAAACTGCCCAATTCAGAACATTTCCATCACAAAGGTCTACTCAAACTTCAACAATCCACCAGTATCAGTAAATATGCACAATCTCTGCAGAAGTAAAAGTCATCTAAATAATTCCACATTAAAACATCTGTAACTAATGAAGAGGTTGCTGCCAACAAACAACTCTATATTTCCTTATTTTATCTACAAAGAAAGTGCCTGTTGCCCTTTAGGAATAAATTGTCTATGTTACATTAAAAAATGATAAGCTAGTGATATTGCAATAGGGAATGGATGGTAAACTGATAACAGGTACATAGTTACTAGGTATCTCTGCCAAAGATTATATTCTCAGGATGCAGCATCCATCCCCTTTAACAGTACAACACAGTACAGTATCAGCAGTCCATTTACATACTGTGGGAGTAGAACCCACAGCCTTTTTCACCAAAAGAAAGTATTCTACCTGTTGTGCTACCAATATAAACAGACTTGATATAAGCAACACTAAATTTCTTTCCCCCCTGAAGAACTATGCAGCACAATAAATCTGGAAAAAGCCAAAATTTATTGGGGGGGGGGGGCGCAAAGGCCAAAAAATCATGGACACATTTTAAACATTGCTTGTATAATCTTAGAAAAGTTGCTAGAATAAAATGTTTTTGTTACTATGTGTTTCCTGAAAGATAGGAAGACTGAAACTTAAATCAATGTCATTATTTAGTGAATTCAGTTCTCATTGATTTGCCAGAAAACCACAAATTTTAAGAGGAACAGACCAAAAGTGTGAGCCAGAAATTCCAGACAGTTAAGAATTTAACTCCTTGAATCACAAGTGGTGGTATAGGTAGAGAATTTAGGCTCTTGCTCCTTGTACCTCTAGCCACCAGTTATACCTAATTGGGGAATTTTACACACACACACACACACACACACACACACACACACACACACACACACACACACACACACACACACACACAAACACAAACACACTTTTCAGCTTAACAGAATTACTGACACACCCCCTTCAATGCACATATGACCCATAGGGTTACCACCTGTCCTACTTTGTGAGGGACAGTCCCTCTTTAGGCTGTTGTGTCATGCAAAAAGATTGAAAAAATAGCAAATGTCCTGAGATATTAGGACAACGTTATTTCCTATATTTTATGTAATATATGTATAAAACAGTTATTTTGTATCTGAAACATAAATGTTATAAGAAACAGAATAAGCAACTAAAATGCTACAAAAATAAGCCTTTATTTAGGCAAAAATGTGAAGTTATGTCCTTTGCACTGGCCATGGGTATGTTTTGCACTGCAAAATCTGACATTTGTACCAAAAATGTCCCACTTTGGGCATTTGAAAAGGTGGTAACCCTAGCAGGTTTCAGTAAGCATGCACAAAGACGTAAGCAAGCAAAGGTTTCAGCTTAACACAGAATGACTGCCATTTCAGCACACAACTGGTTTAATGCCATTTCAATAAGCAAGGTAAAATTGGTTTCTCTCTGCCATTTCAGTATGCAAAGTAAAACTTTTTTCTGTCTGCCATTTCAGTAAGCCATGCATGCATAAGCAAAGGTTTCAACTTAATAAAATTACTGACACACATACACACACACACACACACACACACACACACACACACACACACACACACACACACACACACACACACACACACACACTTCGCTGCTTCGCAAGGGACGGCTTGCACCTGTCACCCCTGGGCTTCCGGATATTGGCAAAGGCTCTTGCCACCCCCATAGTGCCTTTTTTAGGCAAGGCTCAAATGATAAACCTACCACCCTAGAAATCAAAAATGGAGAAAAACTAAGGGTAATACTGCTCAATGCCAGAAGTCTAAACCTCAAGATGCACACCCTCGAAGCCCTCCTCAGTATGGAGAACATCGATGTCTGTGCTGTGACTGAAACCTGGTTCAAGGCTCCTGAGAGCATCCCAGCACTATCAGGTTATACCTCATATCATGTGTTCCGGCCCCAAAATCCGGACCAAACCACAAAAGGAGGGGGAGTATCCATATTCATAAAGGATACCCACACTTCTAGGTTAGTGGCAATGCACAAAGCATCGGAGACCATCCAGGTGCAATTAACCATAGGTAAAACTGCCCTACAGTTTGTAGCATGCTACAGACCACCCTCTCAAACTCAGGAAACCCACACAGCCTTCCTGAAGACACTGGAGAGTATGAATGTCTCTCCAAACACCATCATATTGGGTGACTTCAACTACCCAAACATAGACTGGGAACATTACTCAAGCCCCAACACCCTAGTCCAAAGGTTCCTGGAGTTCATAAACTCAAATGCTATGGAACAACTAGTCACCATTCCCACAAGAGGAGAAAATATACTAGACCTGATCATCACAAACATGGGGACAAAATGCTCCACACCGGAAGTATATCCCTCATTGGTGAGATCAAACCATAAATTAATCTCACTGAAGATCCACATCCCGCCCCCAACCCCAGCAAAAAAGACCACAGTGAAGAACTTCTCAAAAGCAAACTTCACACTTCTTAAGACTGGAGTGGTATCCTTCAAGGCCTCCGAGCCAGTGGAAACCACAACCCACGCTGCTGAAACCCTTACAAATGCCTTCTCTGAGCACCTCCAGGAATGTATGGATCAAGCAATCCCTAATAAAATCAAGACCCTTTCCACCAAAGGCAGGCGCCCGGTCTGGTGGACCCCAGCCATAAACAAACTCTACAACAAGAGGAGAAAGCTACTACATAACAGAGCAAAATCCCTAAAAGGGAAGGCATCTCTGATCAATACTAGCAAAAAACTACGATCACTCATAAAATCATCCAAGGCCAACTTTGAGAGAAAAATCGCTAATGACACAAAAGACAATCATAAGGCCTTCTTTAGCTATGTTAGAAACCTGGGTGGAAACTCCCAGATATGCTCAGAATTAGTCCAAAATGATACAAAAATCACTGAACCCACAGACATTGCCAACATACTGGCAGACAGGTTCAGTGCAAATTCCCCCCCCCCCCCCAAAGGAGAAATATCTATCCCACCAGAGTCTAGCATCCCAAACATTTCAGATGCCCAGGTGAGAGCTGCTCTCTCTAAAGCAAAAAACACAGCATCAATGGGACCGGACGGAGTCCCCGGCTGTGTGCTACATGAACTCAATGAGGAACTAAACCCACACATAAGGCTGCTGTTTAATCTTAGCCTTACTACAGGATACGTACCCAAAGAATGGCGTATGGCAACTGTGGTCCCACTCCACAAAGGCGGTGCTTCTACGGACCCTGGAAATTACCGCCCCATAAGCTTGACAAGCCTTGTCTGAAAAGCTATGGAGAGGATCATAATGGAACTCATAAATAAAGACATTGGGGACCTACAGACACTGGATCCTACCCAATTTGGCTTTGTCAAGGGCAGATCCTGCCTCTTGAACTTGGTCGACTTTTTTGAAACAGTCACTAAGGCCATTGATGAGGGTAAGGCAGTTCACACAGCCTACCTTGACCTAGCAAAAGCGTTCGACACAATACCCCACTCGGGCATCATAGAAAAGCTCACCAGCTTAGATGTGAACCCATATGTCACAAGATGGGTTGCAAACTGGCTCAAGGACAGAACCCACAGGGTTAGAGTTGCTGGTGCCATGTCAGACTCTAAGCCGGTCATGAGCGGTGTCCCACAGGGCTCAGTCCTGGGGCCCCTCTTGTTCGGCATTTATTTTTCTGAAGTGCAGGCAAACATAGGGGGATTGTGGCTGACAAAATTTGCAGATGACTGCAAACTGGGCACCATAATTGACACTCCATCAGACACAGACATCCTCCAGAGAGGTCTCATAGAAATGGATAACTGGTGCCAGAGCCATGGCCTTAAGCTAAATGCCAAAAAATGTATAGTCATACCCTTTGGGAAAAACAAGGTAACCCCTAATTACCACATAGGTGGTAATCCATTAAACACGGAAAAGGTTATCAGGGACCTGGGGACTCAAGTTGACAGTAACCTCTCTTTTGACACTCACATTGCCAAAGTGGTTAGGAAGACCTTCTACATTGCCCACCTGATCATGAAGGGATTCACATCCAGATAAGGAGAGGTCATTGTACCCCTGTACTCTTCACTTATCAGACCAATGATTGAGTACAATGCCCCATTCGGAATGTACCTTACCCGACACCTGCAGCAGTTGGAAAGACCCCAAAAGTTCCTCACCAAAAGGATAAAGGGGCTCAAACATATGTCATACGCTGCCCGACTGAAGAAACTCCAGCTCTATTCAGTCGCATACCGTCTGCTCAGAGGAGATCTGTGCCTGACATACAAGGCCATGTCCAACCCGGAATTAATGGACATGCTCCACCTCAAAAAATCAAATCCACCAGAGCCACGAGCAAGAGACTTAAACCTCAACACGGATATAAATAGGACGTGCTGGAGGGACAGATTCATCACCCAGAGACTCCCTATACTATGGAACAGAATCCCAGTCCATGTGAGGCAGAGCCCCTTACTGACTCTGTTCAAGAGAAATCTTGACGAGTGGATGGGAGATCGTAGGTTTACCCCGGGAATCATCTCTGTGTCACTGCTGGACAGAGGCACAGCAAACTAATGGTTATAGTATTCTCATCCTAAGGGGTGGTGAAAGCCACACACACTCTGGCTAGGCTTATAAATGCCCTAGGGCAGATAGCCTAGTATGAACCTATGAACCTATGAACCTATGAACCCTTTCAATGCACATAAGACACAAGCAAGCAAAGGTTTTAGCTTAACACAGAATGACTGCCAGTTTTTAGCACACAACTGGTTTTCTGCTGTTTCAGTAATCAAAGTAAAATTGGTTTCTGTCTGCTGTTTCAGTAAGCAAAGTAAAACTGGTTTCTGCCATTTCAGTATGCAAGGAAAGTAAAAAGTCACACCCCTTCCCCTTCAATGCATAGTTTCAGTAAGCAAAGTAAAATGGCCACACTCCCTTCCCCTTCAATGCACATAGTTTCAGTAAGCAAAGTAAAATGGCCACACCCCCTTCCCCTTCAATGCACATAGTTTCAGTATGCAAAGTAAAATGGCCATGCCCCCTTCCCCTGCAATGCACATAGTTTCAGTAAGCAAAGTAAAACTGGTTTCTGTCTGCCGTTTCAGTAAGCACTGCATGCACAAGCAAATATTTCAGGTTTCAGCTTAACAGAATTACTGGCACACACCCCCTTCCCCTTCAATGCACATAAGATACAAGCAAGCAAAGGTTTCAGCTTAACAGAATTACTGCCAGACTGCCGTTTCAGCACACAACTGGTTTTCTGCTGTTTCATTATACAAGCAAAGTACAACTGGTTTCTTGCCATTTCAGTATGCAAGCAAAGTGGTTTTCTGCTCTTTCAGTATGCAAGCAAAGTAAATCAGCTGCGGTTTCTCTCGCACACACTTTCAATGTAAACACTATTATTTGATTCTCTCGCACACACCTTGGCTTCAATATAAGCAAAGGTTTTAGCAGGTGACTGCTGTTTTCTCTCTCATAAGCAAAGGTTTCATCAGCTTAACAAAATTACTGCTGGACCACCGAGTTTCAGCTTAACAGAATAAGAATAAAGTACAGTTGTGTACTCTTACCATAAATGTAGATGTTCGAGTGTGTTCACTGTTGCAGTCATGACTGTAGGGTTCTTCCTGCCAGCAGCAGTCCTCGATCGGCCAGAATCCCAAAGTCTGGATTGGGCGTCAGCTCAGGTTGCTTTTATCCTGACGTCAATGCGCCAGAAAGTATAAAGGCCTCAGCTGATGCCATTACCCCAGTTTTTCTTGTCCCAGATGTCAGGTGTCCAAAACTTCAGCAGCCAAAATACCTCATAACAGACAATACTCAAAGAAAAAATAAAAGAGGGGGTAGGAGGGAGGGTAACTCAGACTGCAACAGTGAACACACTCGAACATCTAGATTTATGGTAAGAGTACACAACTGTACTATGTCCTTCGTGGTTCACTGTTGCAGTCATGACTGTAGGGTTGAGTCCCAAAGCTAAGAAAGGGTGGCTGGAGGAGAAACAGAAGGAGCGGCCACAAAACTTTGCAAAACCGCAGAAGCAAAACCAGGCCTAGATTTAGAATAGAGAGGCAGGTTGTAATGCTTAGAAAAAGTATGCACAGAACTCCAAGTAGCAGCCTCTAAAATATCCTTGGTAGGAACCCCACAAAGAAAGGCTGCTGAAGTAGCAGTAGCCCGGGTAGAATGAGTCCTAATATTAACAGGAACTGGATTGCCATGAAAAGAGTAACAGAACTTAATGCAGTGGGCAATCCACTTAGAAATAGTTTGCTTAGTGATTGCTTTCCCTAGAACAGTAGGAGCATAAGTGACAAACAATTGGTCAGATTTCCTGAATATCTTGGTCCTGTCCAGGTAAAAACAAAGCTGTCTCTGCATGTCCAAAGAGTGCAAAAGACTTCCTTCCTCACTTTGAGGATTAGGATAAAAAGCAGGCAAATGGATAGTCTGATTCAAGGCCACTGCAGAAACCACCTTAGGCATAAAGGTGGGATTAGTCCTTAGGAAAACCCTGTCCTGATGAAAAATAATGAAGGGTTCCACAGCCATGAGTGCTTGCAATTCTGAAATTCTTTTAGCAGAGGTTATAGCTAAAAGAAAAGCAGTTTTCCAAGACAAAAATTTTAAATCCGTGGAAGCTGCAGGTTCAAAAGGAGACAAGGTTAATTTTTCCAAAACATAGTTAAGATTACAAGTGGGAACAGGTGCTCTTATAGGGGGCCGAACATTCTTAGCCCCTCTAAGAAATTGTTTAAGTAATGGATGAGAAAAAAATCGGAGGATCCATATTGTAATGTGCAGAAATAGCAGAAGCATGAAGCTTGATAGATGAAAAAGATAGGCCCATATGTAACAACTCTGCCAGATATTTTAAAATCAGAGGAATGTTCGGAACAGTAGAATCACCACCTTGAACCTGATTCCAGGAGCAAAATCTTTTCCATTTACCTGCATAAGATTTCCTAGTGCAGTGCTGGGCCATCTAGCTTCAAGGATTATATCCATTACCTGTTTGGAAAGAGTAGAGGTGTTTACAGACCCTGGATCTGCCAGGCAGCTAGATTCAGAGTTTTGACATGACTGTGCAGGATCCGGCCATCCTGCAGAGACAGTAGATGAGGGATTTGAGGCAGAATCCAGGGAAGCTCCTGAACTAGGTTCATCAGAGTGGAATACCAGAATTGTCAAGGCCAATTGGGAACCAGTAAAATCATTTACGGTCTGTCCTGTTTTATCTTCAGAAGTACCCGAGGTAGAAGAGGAAAAGGAGGAAAAGCATATACTGAGAGGTGTTTCCAACTGAATGAGAGGCATCCACTTGCCATGCTAGTTTGTGGTAGGTCCTGGTGCAGAATGTTGGAAGTTGATGATTCTGAGGGGATGCAAAAAGATCTATGTCTGGACATCCCCATGCCTGTACTATCATCCTGAATATCCGAGCATCCAACATCCATTCGTGTGGATCCAAAAGTGTCCTGCTCAATGTGTCTGCCAGAGTGTTGTTTTTTCCTGGCAGGAATTGTGCCTGTAAGTGGACTCTGCAGGTCAGTGCAGTGTACCACAGAGCCATGGCTAACCTGCACATGGGGTAAGAGTGAGAGCCACCCCTGCTTGTTTATGTACCACATCAGTGCAGTGTTGTCCGTCTTTATCAACAATTGCCCTGGTAGAAGAAAGTCCCTGAAGGCTATCAGAGCATTCTGTACAGTGAGCATCTCCTTCAAATTTATGTGCAGGTGAATTTTCTCCTTTGTTCAAACACCCTGAAGACATCTCCCGTGCATGTGGGCTCCCCAGGCATAATCTGAAGCATCCGTTGTCAGAACTTGGTTGGTTGGTGGAGGACAAAAAGGCCTCTCCTTGTTCTGGAGACAGGCTTCGGCCCACCAAAGAAACTCTTGCTGTAGACAAGGCAAAATCGTGATCACTGTTTCCAAACTGTGGTAATGCTGAGACCACACACTCTTGAGGTACCACTGTAGTTTCCTCATATGAAGTCTTGCATATGGTATTAGGAGAATGCAGGAAGCCATGTAACCTAAAGCCTGCAGAACCTTTCTTGCAGTCAGCTGTTTCACTGAAGCCAAGTGTTGGAAAGAAGAAGCCAGTTGCGCTGTTTTGTCTGGTGTCAAGGAAGCCATCTGGGTTGTAGTACTCAGAAGAGCACCCAGGAAAGTAATCTGTTGTGTGGACACCAGATTTGACTTCTTTAGATTCACTGTGAATCCGAGGTACTGTAGAAGATGCTGCACAAAAGCTAGATGCTGAAGTAGAGTGTCTTTGTCGTCCTCTTGAATAAGACAATTGCCCAGATAAGGGTATATTTGAATCCCCTTCTGTCTGCAAAATGCCATTACTGGTGCCAGGCACTTTGTAAAGACCCTGGGTGCAGTAGATCAGCCAAAGGGCAGCACAGAGAACTGGTAATGCTTCGAGCCCACTTTGAATCTCAGATACCTTCTGCACTCTCGCCTTATAGGAATATGCAGGGAAGCTTCCTTTAAGTCCAGAGTCACCATCCAAACGTTCTTGCCCAACATAGGCAGCAGCTGCTGCAGAGTGAGCATCTTGAATTTTGGTACATCTAAGAAGGTGTTTAGTACGGAAAGGTCCAGGATTGGCCTCCATGAATTTTCCTTCCTGGGAACCAGGAAAAGTCTTGAATAAAAACCTTGCCCTATTTCTAAATTTGGTACCAATTCTATGGCCCTCATAGCTAAGAGGGACTGAACCTGCAGTTGTGCCTCTGCATATTGATGATTCAGCAGATCTGGCCAACTGTTCAGTCTTGGCAAGGTGTGGAAATGAAATCTGTAACCTCTTGAGACTATGTCCAGAACCCATTTGTCCCGGGGTATGCGGCCCCAATTTTGATAAAAAAGAGAAATCTTTCCTCCCAAAGGTACTTCCAGGAGAGGAGCCCTGGAACCAGAAAGGGAGAGTCATAAAGACTGTTTCCAGTAGGGTTGAGACTTATCTTCACTACCTTTGGGAGAGGGGGCAGGCCACTGCCTATTCCTAAAAAGGGTTTGTGCCTGTCCCCTACCTCTGGAACACCTGAATCTGCTTCTCTGAGGCCTTTCCAAGCTTGGAAAGGACCAAGGTTTAGCTGGCCAGTGCCTGCTAAATCTAGGAGGTTGCACTTGTAGAAAATCCTTAACTGTCTGCATAGATTTGGCTTTGTCCTCCATTTTCTTTAATACCTCTTTAGCTTTGGCTCCAAACAAAACATTGTGCTGCAAAGGGGTATCCAAAAGTTTGGCTTTAACCTGATCTGGCAAGCTTTGTTCCTTTAACCAAGCATGTCTTTTAATAACTGAGCCAGTTGTCACAGCCCTACAAGAAGCTTCCAAAGAATCAAAACCACAATGCAGGGTATGTTTACCCACTTGTTCAATAGCATGCAATAAATCCTGTAACTCCTTATCATCCACACCAATAGAAACAGCTGACATCTTTTGTTTAAATACAGACAAAAGGTGATACTTTAGTATATGAAATTGACAGTTCAAAGCTCTAATAGACAATGTAGCAGAAATATAAACTTTTTTACCCCATCTTTCCAAAGCCCTGGACTCTCGGTCAGAGGGAATAGGATGTTTAGCAGAGGCTGCCTTAACACCCTTAGGGCCCTGAGAAATTGTTTCCGGATCAGGTGAAAGATTCTTAAAAAGAAACTTGTGAGAATCTGGAACCCTATAATACCTATCTGGTTTGACCGGAGTAGGGGGAAAAGAATCAGGAGAGAGGGAAGCTTCTGAAAAAACATCATCTACAATGTCCAATACAGGAAGAATAGCATGAGGCTTATGCTGAGGGAGAAGGAGAAAATCCCTAAGCCTTTTCTTGGTTTCAGAGAATTCCTACCCTTCTCAGTGAAAATGCTCCCTCATATCATACAAAGGTTCACCAAAAGAATAATCCTCAGGAGTAGAGGCTGAAGGAAAGGAATCTTCAGCATCAAAATCCTCATAAGGAGGAAAGGAACAATCGTGCTCAAGGGAAGAAGCAGAAGAAACAGAAATTTGGTCTGAAGAATCATAATCGGACTGTAATCTAGGCTTTTTGTCAGGAGGGGGATGAGAACCCCTGATCATAGATAACAAATCTTCAGCCATCCTAAGCATCTGTCTTTGAGGCCTAGGACCCTGATCAAAAGGTGTCTGTGCTTGTCATTTTTTTTTAGCTGGAGCCGTAGTCATGGTCTTAGAATGCAAAACTGAATCCATATTTACATGAAGCTGTGAAAGCCTGAAAACTCCCTCAGAAGCCGTACCTGCCTACCGGCTCTGGACCCAACTGAGGGAGTAGTATCCAAAGGTCCATTCCCTGGCAATTCTGAAGGCCCCATCAGCTCCACATCGGAGTTGGTACAGGCAGTTGGTTCAAAAAAGGCGGATGACAGGGGCTGCAAAGGCACCTCACTGACGACCAATGAACCAGCAACTGGCAATAACTGAGTAATATCTTCTGCTTCGGACCTCGGAGGCCTGTCTTTATCTTTGCGCCTCTTACACACACCAGAAGCTGGAAAAGAATCCGAAGACATATTATAATTAAATCTTTTACCAAAATAGTAGAAGGCAAAGTTGTACCTATGCCTAATAGTACGCTGATTAAATCTAGCACAAAACCCACAATTAGCAACGTTGTGGTCAGGCCCCAGGCAGGGAATACATTAAGAGTGAAAATCCCTATGAGGTATTTGTTTCCCACAAGAAATACAATTATTAACTTTTTCTGACTTCTGACTGGAGCAAGAAAAAGACCTCCCCAATGGGGTACTTATCTTTAAAAATGAAAAATCCTGGAAGTAAATCCAGCAACAGACAGGAGTAGGCCATCCAGCATCAGCAAACTGCTCAGGGCACTGCACGGCAAGAAAGACTGGGGTAATGGCGTCGGCTGAGGTCTTTATACTTCCTGGCGCATTGATGTCAGGATAAAAGCAACCTCAGCTGACGCCCAGTCAAGACTTTGGGATTCTGGCTGATCAAGGGCTGCTGCTGGCAGGAAGAACCCTACAGTCATGACTGCAACAGTGAACCACGAAGGACATCTGTCATTTCAGTATGACTATGCAAGCAAAGTAAAACAGCTGCAGATGTCTTTTGTTTTTTTTTGCCTTACCTGAAGGAAGAAGGATGTGCTGTCACCCTGCTGTGCACTTCCTGATGGTCAGATTCTGCAGCAAGTTAAATGAAATTAATGAACAGCTGCACATGATGAAGTCAGGAGCAAAAAAAAATAAAATAAAAAACAGAGAAATTCAGAAATTAAAGGGGCCACTCTGGAATTGGTGGCACCCCAATATTTTGCCCTAAAAAATGGTATTTACTGAGAAAATTGCTACAGTTGAGAGGTATGACCACAGTGTGTAATGAAGAAGGGAGCACATGCCTGAGTTCATGTAGGATGCGGACAGGGATGTTATCATGTCCCATGGATACTTACATTTGCTGCCTTTCAGTAGGCAATATGTACCTGCTCACTGGTAATGAAGGGAGGGGTGCAGGTGCTGTGCATATCCACTTATAGTGATGCTGAGCCAGGGGGGTGATGTTTGCCTTAACCCTATCTGCAGCAGGTTCACTGACCACCATTACAAGTTGGGTTGATTTGTTGCCTCTAAGATGGCAGACATATGGGAAGATGGTCTTGTGATTGGTCTTGGTGGATATGTCCAATTTGTACTCATAGTTAGCCTTACAGTAATCCACCTGTGACCTTATATGCTTGTTCAGACAATGGCTGACTTTATGCCAGGTTGGTGCCTGCTCCTACTTTGCCCTGTACAGCCAATATAGGGACTAAGTCCATAGTTTGTGTATTGCTGCTGTCCAGCAAAGGGGATTACTCTACTTTGGTGGTGGCAGGTTTTACAAGTAAGGTATTGCTGAGTCCATACAGCTATGTAGGTGTTTATATAGCTGCTTGTAGTAGGCATGGGCACAAAGTCATAACACAGTTGGACATCTCCCTAATTTTAAACTGATAATCATGCTTATTGTAGTACCCACGGCTGTGTCAGGGCAATGCAACAACCAGTAGCTGTAGAAATGTCACTCTGTTGAATGCACAGAAACTAAGATTACACACGTGTACAACATGTACAGCATATTTAACTGACATTTTGCATCCCATTACTGTTGTTATGAGGTGGCAAGATACACCTACTCATACTGACATGTGCACAGGTAATACGTGATATACATTTCTGTTCTTTGTCAGTATGGCACACTTTATTCACACTCTTGCTGCCCATTTATCCCTCTCAACCCATTAGAGCAGGACATCTGTAGGATGCCACACATATATGGGGGCAATGGGATAAAATTAGTGAAACTGTCTTAATATTGCTGTAATACACTTGAGTCATTTGATAGCACAGCAGCCTTTGCATTGACAAGCATACCCTGGAGGATGTACAACACTCATATGGCAGGAAGAGAGGAGAAAGGCTAGGAGTGTGGTACTGAGGGTAAGAACTTTTAATGTTGGCAGTATGACTGGTATAGGGACAGAGCTAACTTTATGATGGCCAGGGGAAGGTTGATATATTGTGTGTGCAAGAGACCAGATGGAAGAGGAGTACAGCTAGGTTTATGGTAGGCAGGTCACAATTGTGCTATCATGGTGTGGATAGGATGAGAAAGGGGGTAGGCATTATCCTGAAGGAACAGTATTCCAAGAGTGTTTTTAGAAGACAAAATGAGTGTCTGATAGAGTGACGGCTGTGAAGCTGGAAGCTGATGGTGTAATGATGACTGTTGTTAGTGCATATACTAGGCAGGTTGGTTGTGCGATGGAAGAGAAAGAGAAATGTGAAGTCAGTAGGATGACATGGTAATGACTGTACCCAAGGGTGACAGAGTGGTGATTGCAGCAGATTTCAATGGGCATGTTGGTGAAGGGAACAGAGGAGATGAGGAGGTGATGGTTATGTATGATGTTAATCATAGGAATGCAGGTGGTGGAATTTGCAAAAAGGATGGACATGGCTGTGGTGAATACATACTATAACATGAGGGAGGAGCATAGGATGACATACAAGAGTGGAGGAAGATGCACACAGGTGGAATATATCCAATGTAGAAGGGCCAGTTTGAAGAAGATTGGAGACTGTAAAGTGATGACAGGGGAAAGTGTATGTTGGTCTGTAAGATGACATTGCTGATCAAGAAGAGGAGGAGTGTGAGGGCAGCACCAAGGATCAAATGGTGGGAAATGGAAAAGGGTGATTGTGAGGTGGAATGCAGGGAAGAGTTAAGACAGGCACAAGGTAGCAGTGATGATTTACCAAATATCTGGGTAAGTACAGCAGAGCTAGTAAAGGGGACAGCTAGAAAAGTGCTTGGTGTGACATGTGGATGGAGGAAGGAGTACAAGGAGACCTGGTGATGGACTGAGGAAGTACAGGACAGTACACAGAGAAAGAGGTTGGGGAAGAAGGAGTGGGATTGTCAGAGAGATGAGGAAAGTAGACAGGAGTATAAGGAGATGAGGTGCATGGCAAAGAGAGAGGTGGCGAAGGCTAAGGATGAGGCATATGAAGAGTTGTATGAGAGTTTGGACACTATGGAGGGATGAAAGGACTTGTACTGATTGGCTAGACAGAGAGACTGAGCTAACAAAGATGTGCAGCAGAGAAGGGTGATAAAGGATAATGAGGGAAATGTACTCAAAAGCAAGGGGAGTGTGTTGAGCAGATGGACAGAGTACTTTGAGAGGCCGATGAATGACGAAAACGAGAAATGGAAGGTTGGATGATGTGGGTATGGTGAATCAGAAAGTGCAATGACTTACCAAGGAGGAAGCAAGGATAGCTATGAAGAGGATGAATACTGGAAAGCCTGTTGGTCCACATGTCATACTTGTGGAAGCTTGAAGGTGTTTAGGGGAAATGGCAGTGGTGTTTTTAACCAGATTGTTTAATGATATCTTGGAAAGTGAGAGGTTGCATGAGGAGTTGAGAGAAAGTGTTTGGGTACTGTTTTAAGAATAGTAGAGCTGTAGTAATTACAGAGGGATAACATTGATCAGTCACAGCATGAAGTTATGGGAAAGAGTAGTGGCAGCTAGGTTAAGCAGGGAGGTGATCAGTAGTGGTCAGCAGTATGGTGTCATGCCAGGAAAGAGCACTACAGATGTGATGTTTGCTCTGAGAGTGTTGATGTAGAAGTACAGAGGAGGTCAGGAGTTACTTTGTGTTTTTCTGGACTTAGAGAAAAGCATACAACAGGGTGCCTAATAAGGAGTTGTGGTATTGTATGAGGAAGTCATGAGTGGTAGAGATATATGTAAGAGTGGTGCAGGATATGCACAAGGGTGGTGTGACAGTGGTGAGGTCTGCGGTGGGAGAGATGGATGCATTTAAGGTGGAGGCGTGATGACATCAGGAATCAGCTGTGAGCCCTTTCTTATTTGCAATGGTGATGGACAGGTTGACAGACAAGATCATACAGGAGTCCCTGTTGACTATGATGTTTCCAGATGACATTGTGAACTGCAGTGAGGGTAGGGAACAGATTTAGGAGAACCTGGAGATGTGGGGATATGCTCTAGAGAGGAGAGGAATGAAGGTTAGCAGGACTATGACAGCATATCTGTGTGTAAATGAGAAGGGGGGTAGCGGAATGTTGAGGATGCAAGGAGTAGAGCTGGCAAAGGTGGATGTGTTGAAATGACTGGGATCTGTTTACTTTCAGAGTAATGATGACTGTGGAGGACAGGTGAAGAGAGTACAGCCAGGATGGAGAGGATGGAGAAGAGTGTTGAGTGATTTGTGACAGATGAGTACCAGTAAAAGGGAAAGGCAAGGTCTACAAGAGGGTAGTGAGGCTAGACAGTGGCATTGACAATAAGGCAGGAATCAGAGCTGGATGTGGCAGAGTTACAGATGTTAGGATTTGCACTGGGTGTGATGAAGGTGCACAGGATTAGCAATGTGTATATGAGATGGTCAGCCCATGTTGGACAGTTTTGAGACAAAGCCGGAGAGGCAAGATTACATTGGTTTGAAAATATGCTGAGGAGGGATGCTGAGTATATTGAAATAAGGATGGTAAGGATGTAGCTGCCAGGTAAGAGGAAAAGAGGAAGGCCTCAGATAAAGTTCTGGAAGTGGTGAGAGAGGACATGCAGGTGCTTGGTGTGACAGAGCAAGATGCAGAGGACAGGCAGAAATGGCAACAGATGATCCACTCTGGCAACCCCTAACGGGAACAGCCAGAGGAAAAAGAATGAGATGCACATTGTAATGTCAGTCTTCACAGATTTGCCAAGGATTTGCCAGACATAACACAACTCTATGAGTAAATGACTGCAAAAATGAGGCACGCATATGGTCAGTGTGCATAACATTGGACAGTTACATGGTATGAGCTCAGTATATCACATGCAGTTCAACACACACATCTGCAACAGTACTTTACTATGCAAATACCATGTATAGGTGTCTCACATTTCTGAGACAAACAAGTATATCATAGTTGTATTCACAAGCAAGATATGGATATGTATGACATCCCAGTAGCTGGCCTAGCATTGTCATTGTCAGTATTGTTCAACACATACTCCAGTAATAGTCATATGTGAGCCATCCTTTCCTGGGGTGACTCAGGAGCCTGACCTATGATCTATATCACTGCAGACAGACCCATATGCTATGGCCATCAGTTCTGATCAGCAATATATCAGTATGTCAAGTCTTGTTGAGACATGTATGTTAAATGTCCTATTTCCCATTCTTACATACCCCCCTACTGCAGTCCATTACATGCTTATTTGTTCATAGGTTCATAGGTGTGTACTAGGCCAACGGCCCTGGAGCTTTTACAAGCCTAGCCCATAGAAGTGCACTGGCATCATGACACCATTAGTTCCCGGTGCCTCTATCAAGGAGAGCCACTGGAATGATCCCTGGGGTGAATTTTCTATTTCCCATCCACTCATCATTATTTCTCTTGAAAAGGGCCATCGAGGTGTTCTGCTTGACATGCATGAGAAATCTATTCTAGGGCATGGGCATTCTCTGGGTTATGAACCTGTCCCTCCAGCATGTTGTGGTAATGAGATTAAGGTCCCTGGAGCGTGTGGTGTGGAGGGACTGGGATTTCTTTAGGTGTAACATTTCTAACAGGGCTGGGTCAGACTTGGCTTTGTAAGTCAAGCATAGATCGCCTCTTAATAGACAATATGAGACAGAAAATAGCTGGAGTCTGTCCATGTACGGCATGTGTTTAAGGCCTAGGATCCTCTTTATGAGGTACTTTTGTGGCCTATCCAGCTGCTGAAGGTGTTTAGTGCGGTACACACCATATGGGGCATTATACTCAATGATTGGTCTAATGAGGGAAGAGTAGACAAGATGATGACCTCTTTCTTCATGGATGCAAAACCCTTAGTAATGAGATCTGCCACATAGAAGGACTTTCTGACCACAGTGGCAATGTGGTGGTGGAAGGAGAGGTTGCTGTCAACCTGTGTCCTCAGATCACTTATAACACCTTCAGTGTTTAGTGGGCTACCATCAATGTGGTAATTAATGGGAACTGAGTTTTTCCCAAAGGGAATGACGATGCATTTTTTGGCATTGAGCTTATGGCCATTGTTTTGACACCAGTCATTGGTCTCAGTGAGGCCTTTCTGTAGGATGTCATCACTTGGGGAGTAATTAATGGTTCCCAGCTTGAAATCATTGGTGAACTTGGTCAGCCAGAGACCCTCTGTGTTGGCCTGGACTTCTGAGAAGTAGATGCCAAACAGGAGAGGACCCAGGACCAATCCTGACTTGGAGTCTGCTACTTTCACACTGTGGGTTCTATCTGTAAGCCAATTTGCAACCCACCAAGTGATATAGGGGTTGATGCCTAGTTTAGTGAGTCTATCAATAATTCCTGAGTGAGGAATGGTATCAAAGACCTTGGCCAGATTGAGGTAGGCTGTATGAACTGCCTTGCCCTCATCCACAGCTCTGGTGACTGACTCAAAGAAGTCAACCAGGTTGAGCAAGCATGATGTACCCTTCACAAAACCAAATTGTGTGGAATCTAGAGTTTGGAGATTCCCTATACCCTTGTTAATTAGGTCCATGATGATGCGCTCCATAGCCTTACATATCAGACACATCAGGCTAATGGGGCGATAATTCCCAGGGTCTGTAGTCACTCCTCCTTTATGGAGAGGGATGACTGTAGCAGTGCTCCATTCTGTAGAGACAAATCCCAAGGTGTGGCTGTGATTGAACATGGCACACAGGTGTGGTGTCAGTTTACTTTGTAGTTCATGTAGAACACAACCAGGTATATTGCTGGGTCCCATGAAAGCTGTATTCTTGGCCTTGGACATTGCAGCTTCAACCTGTGCTGCAGTAATGCTGCATGCCTGGCATTCTTCCGGTATTGTGATTGGTCCTTTGGGGGGGAGAGGGGTAAAGTTGGCACTGAATCTGTTGGCCAGGATGTTGGCAATATCTGTTGGCTCAGTATAGGAGGTACCCTTGTGCAGTAACTCAGAGCAAATCTGGGTATTGCCATGGAGATTCTTGATATAACTGTAGAAGGCTTTGTGGTTGCTTTTAGTGTCTGCTGCAATTCTGCCTTCATAGCTAGCTTTAGAGGTTTTGATGAGGGATTTCAACTTTTTGTTGAGGCTAATAAGGGAGTTTTTCCAGTCTTTGGACTTCACCTTTTTCTGCAACAGTATCTTCCTTCTGTTGTAGAGTTTGCTAATGGCAGGGGACCACCATATTGGCTTCCTTTTTTTAAAGGAGAGCACCTTGGTTCTGTTGGGTATGACTAGTTCCATGCATTTATGTACGTGTTCGTACAGTGCATTGGTATATGATTCAGCAGTCATGCACCTATTTTCCATTTGCATGGGTGCTGTGAAGTTAGCCACCTCTGTTTTTAGGACCCAAAGTCAGCTTTGGAGAAGTTTTTCATGGTGGTTACCTTTGCTCGTGGTGTGGGTGAGATGTGTATTTCCATGGTAATTGGTTTGTGGTCAGATCTAACCAAGGAGGAATTGACTATTGGTGTTGAGCAACAGTTGCCCATGTTAGTAATAACCAGGTCAAGGATGTTGCTTCCTCTACTGGGGGTAAGAATGAGCTGGTCCAGCGCATTGGAATTAATTAATTCTAGGAAATGTTGGGCAAGTGTACTGGTGCATGAGTAGTTTTCCGAGTTGATGTAGAGGTAGTTGAAGTCACCCAGTATGAGAGTGTTGGGTTGGACCCTAATAGTTTCCAGGCTGCTTAGGAACATGGAATGAGAGTCTTGGGACATGGTTGGGGACCTATAGCAGGCTGCAACCTGAATCGCCATCTTACCCACTCTTACTTGTACCTGAAGTATCTCCGATACGTTATGCTGGGCAGCTAGTCTGGAGGTGTGCATATCCTTTATGAATATGGAGACGCCACCCCATTTGGAGCTTCGGTCCATTTTCTGGGGCCGAAAGGTGTGGAATGAGTTCTAGCCTGGTAGCGCAGGGGTGCTTTCTGCTGCTTTAAATCAGGTCTCCGTTACAGCACAAATGTCGATGTTCTCCATTTTGTGGAGTAATTCGAGCAAGTGCATCTTCAGATTTTCTTTCCAAGTGTAGGTGGTTATATCCTGCTGTATTTTGTTTTTTTTTTTTCTCACTGTTTCTCTCTCTCTCTCTCTCTCTCTCTCTCTCTCATGGATGTAGGGTGTACATCTGTTTTGCATAGGCAAAAGCTTGCCTTTTGTAGGTAATGCTCGTGAGCAGCTGATGGCCTGTGCACCAATTGGTGTCCCCCACTTGCTAATTGCATGCAGAACAGCTGTGGTGTTATTCATATAGCCAATGGCATGGCAACACACTCCTAAAATTGAGTACTTCATGTGGGCATTGGCCCTTTTTCTTGACATTGAGGAGGACTTCATGGAGGTGTGTGAACAACAGCATCACACAGAGTATTTGTAAATACCTCTTACAACCAAAACTGTGGAGACAGGCCAACAAAATGGGGGAGAATGTTGCAGACATAGGGACAGAATGTAAGCATTTCTGTTATACATTTGGATTAATGGTAGTCTAACAGGGTTTGTGTGGACATGGAGTTTCTGTGTGATTTTTTACTCTGACAGTGTTATGTGTCTGACATAACTCTCAACTGTAGGGCTATCCGCAGAATGGCCAGAGATTTTACTCCTATGTTTGGTGTGTTCCTCAGACATTTTTTGTCTTTGGAAAATTAGTAGCATACTCTGAAGATTACAGTCAGTAACTGCTAACATCCATTTGTGTTTCTGACCTCATATCCCTCAGAAAAGATATGTTGCAATTAACCCTGTTACACCAGCAACTTTCTCAGTTTATACCAGCAATATGTCAAATATGCCCCTGTTTTTGGGCCTCTGTCCCACAATTATGTCAGGCTTTGTCCAGATGTCATGCAGTAAGAGGTTGATAGGTATGGTATATGATTATTTAGTGCCTACATTCCTGATATAATCCCAGTGATGTATCAGACTGCCAGACATGTTATGTGGAAGTGGCCTTATATATGAGGGGAAAGCCTGGGCATTCTGTGGGACTCTGTACAGTTTAGAGGCCTGTGTATTTCTGGCAAATGTTGATAGACTGTCAGGATTGTGTAGCAGTGTAGTGTGTCAATGTATTTGGCCTGTGTAGGGAGGGAGATGTATGTATGTGTTGTAGCTCCTTTTCTATCTGCCTGTGCATGCTGCCCTTGTTTCTTGTGGTCTGTTGGCTGTATATATTTTTAGGGGTAGACTGAGACATGTCCCATACCATGGTCAGGCATCATACGACACTGTGAATTGGACCAGTATATGTAGGGGGAGTTTGTGAGTGGCAAACATGTTGAGATATTTTTGTTCACACAGTCCTTATACTGTACTGTTCCTTTGGCTTAACGTATGTCACTGTGACTGTGGTGGAATTGGTTGTGGGTATACACTTTCATATTGGTGTCAGTTTTTCATTGCTTTTACATCCCTGTAGTGCCTGATATATTTGACAATACATGTGTAATTCCCCCTAGTGGATTTGGGTTAGTGTTGGGTCAGTCTGACTGTAGTTTGGACGTTGCTTGGTGATATGCTTAGCAGCTGAGTGTAGTTTCCCTAATGTGATGTTATGCCCAGATATTTGTAGGATGTGCTGTTGCCTGGCCCCTGTAAGTGTTGTGTATTTCTGAGACATCAGTGGGAATGATGTGAGGATTTCAGTCACTAACTAGTGGGGGGTAATTGAGTGTTGGACTTGTGCTATTTCAGTCAATATATGTTAGGACAGACATGAGGATGATACTGCAGCAACTGTGTCAGCTTATATACTCCAGTATTTCAGATATGTCCCTATTTTCCTGCTTTTCTCCACCCACTTTCTCAAGCTTGGTCCAGATTCGCTGCACTAAGGGGTTCTGAGCCTACCTCTCGAATGTCTGGATTATTGCAGTATGCCCAGGTTTATTGCTCATATTTCTGGTCTGTTCCACAAATTCATTATTATTATATCTCTGGTAATTCACTGTGATGATCTGTGGATTTCTGATAGTAAATGATGACATACATTTCAATTTCAGAACTCACATCCTTCCGAACATGTATGCTGAAACAAACTTTGGCAACATTCTACATTTATCAGAGCAGTATCTAAAATATGTCCCTAGTTTGGGCCCATTGTCCCCCTATTTGGACAGCCTTTGGATGGATGTCTTGTACTAACAGGTTGAGAGGTATGGTTGTGAGGTACGACTCTAATACATGTTATGATCATATATATATATATATATATATATATATATATATATATATATATATATATATATATATATATTTTACTTTTTATATATATTTAGTTATCTATGTGCATATATTTTATGTGTATATCTCTATTTATATTTTGTATATCTTTATATATATATATATATATATATATATATATATATATATATATATGCATCTCCATACATATATACATGTGTATATGTATAAATACAAAACCTGACTGAGTCTATGGAATATTTTCTCTATTGCTGAATGACCTTACTGCATGATATGTTTGAAAAACACATCCGCAGTCCTTGCAACTCAAATGGTGTAGTGGTATATTGCTCTGACTATGGTGTACAGGGCCCTGGGTTTGAGATTTGACAGCGATGATTATTTTGTTACTAGGCAGAACAGTGGTTGATGGAAACAGAGTGATTAAAGCAGTTTTAAGCAGTTGTAAGTGGGTTTGCTGGGTTTACATGCCTCTAAGCAATGCCAATGCACAGTTAAATGTACGGATGCTTAATTTGTGTTGGCTTCGCTTAGCAACATTTGCAGTGTGCAAGTTCACTTAGCTGAGCCACCTGCTGCTTAGCATTCACATTTGAGCAATGCTTAAACCTGCTAAGCATAGCTGAGCACTGCTAACCATTGCTCACAGTTCATTCTTATAAAATATCTTTTATATATATTATATTATATTATATTATATATTATATTATATTATATTATATTATATTATATTATATTATATTATTGCTATAATAATAATATTATGATATTATATCCTTATAATATTATTATAATATCATATTATATTATATTTTGATATATATTTTTATATATCTGTTATAACAATTAAAATGTGCTTCCATTACAGTAGCAAGGGGTGTAACTATACTGTATGGGTAGTTTCACATGTTATATGCACTCACACTTCCATTTTACACTAACTACACTGCCCTGGATGACAAAAATAACTTGCCACATATTTTAATATGAAAATATTGCTTTTAACACTGCTTTCCCTTGTAAAATTGGACTGCCTGTTGTAGTACTCAAACCGTGTATGCCTGCATGCAAAGCTGGGATTCTGACCAATACACTACCTTGCTTTGTGGATTTGAGTTGTATATTTTTATTTATCTCCTAGTCTATATTAATATTATTTTATTATATCAAATGGAGAACATTGAGGTTTTTGACCATGTTGTTGAGGACTACTGTCATGACATAATGGCATACATGTCAGTTTCAGACGTGTATCCTTCAGAACATTCATGCTAATGCATAACCTGTTTTCTATCAACTTTTTGTCTGTCATCTGTGCAGATGGGATGACACCGGTGCTCAGGCTGTGGTTGACTACACTGCAGACTGGGTCTGAGAACCCATGCCTGTGTTCATGTAGGATGCAGCCAGGAATGGTATCAGGGTTATGAAGACCTCTGTGTGTTGCCTTTGCGAGGGCATTACAGACCTGTTTCCTGATCATGAGGGGAGGGAGTTAGGCACTGTACATGCACATGTGTACCTATGGGGGGACAGGGGGGGGTGAAGTTTACACTTCACCTGTCTGCAACCGGTTGCCTATATCTATGGCATATGTGTATGTGGTGTTATTAACCACACTACGGACCAGATATGTGTGTTGCCTCTGGAATTATGGACACATGTCTGGAAGGCCTACTGATTGGCCTTGGTGGATGTATCCAGTTTGCACTCAAAGACAGCCTTAGTGTACATCACCTGTGACCTTATTTGCTTGTGCAGAACAAGGTGACTTGGCTGCCAATGAGGCACCTGTTCCTTCTTGGCCCATCCTGCAGTTATTTCCACCTATGATGGTAGTTGTATATTGCTGCTGTCCACCACAGGCATTCAGCCTACCTTAAGGGGGTTAATGTTGTCCTGTCAGGTATTGCTGAGGCCATACAGCTATGTAGGTGCCCACATAGTATTGTGGTGTGGGCCTGGACACTGCTACTAGTTCCAACATATGGGAAATCCTTTATGTGGGCCTTACCCCTTTTTCCTTGCCTGTGCAGGGGACATTACTGCACTTCAGTTATTATCCCAGTGACCTAGCAGATTCCTGGCTGTGGTATGCGGTAGTGGCCAGGATTATGGTTTCACACCCTGGAAATTCTGTGGAAATCTGTACATATGACAGTTATGTATGTCTGGCCATTGTGAACAGACTGCCAGGATTGTGTAGCAGTGTTGTGTGTAGATGTTTGTTGGGCTGGATAGGAAGAGTAGCAGATATGAGTGCAACCATCCTTTACCTATCTGATTGCGCATGCTGCTCCGGCTGCTGGTGGTCTAATCAGGTCTGTAAGCTTGTAGGGGCAGACTATGAAATGTCCTGTAACACCTCAGGATTCTCAGTACACTGTGATTTTGGCCAGTATATGTCAGTGTAATGTGTGACTGGCAATCAGGATATGTTTGTTCAGGCAGTCGTTGTACTCTGGAGTTCATTTTGAGTACTGGTATGTTGCTGTGACTGTGGTGCAAATGTTTTTGGGTGGACATTTTTGCACCACTATCTGTTTTTCACTACAGTTCCATCCCTGTAGTGCATGCTATTTTTGAATATACATGGGTAGTTGTCCAGAGCTGATGTGGGTGAGTGTCGTGTTGGTCTTACTGTGCATCATAAGGTGCTGGGTGACATGTTTGGCAGCTGTCACGGGATTTCCATTCTGTTACATGACTGCGGTCTTACCTCTACACTGTCCAGAGGCCTAGACACTGTCCAGATGCATGATTCATATGTTTGGTCTGTTCCCCACACAATCATTGTTCTTGGCTAATCAGTAGGATACTCTGGGTAATGCAGTCAGTACATGCTAACATCCATTGGTGTTACTGACGTAATATCCCTCAGAAAAGATAAGTGACAACAAACTCAGTAACACCAGCAACTGTCTAAATTTATAATAAATGTCCAATATACCCCTGTGTTTGGGCCTCTGTCCCCCAATTATGTCAGGCTTTGTCCAGATGTCATACACTAAGAGGTTCAGAGGTATGTAGTATCATTATTTATTACCTTCATTTCTGCTACTATCCCAGTGATGTCATAGACCCCCAGACATGTAACGAGGAAGCGGCCATAGATATGAATCCTGTGCCTATACATTCTGTGGGAAACTGTACATTTGAGAAGTCTGTGTATGTCTGGCCATTGTTAACAGACTGTCAGGATTGTGTAGCAGTGTAGTGTGTACATGCTATTTGGGTTGTGTAGGAAGGGGGGTACATGTGAGTGTCATGGGCCCTTTCTATATGATGGTGCATGCTGGTCCAGTTTCTGGTTCCCTATTATCTGTATATGTTTGTACAGGCAAACTGTGACATGTCCTGCAACACCTCATGATTCCCACTACACTGGGACTTGGGGCAGTATATGTAGGAGTAATGTGTGAGTGGCAAAAGGGATATTGCTGCTCAGACAGTCATTATGCTTTAGTGTTCAGTTTGCTTACTGGTATGTCGCTGTGACTGTGGTGCAATTGGTTGTGGGTATGCACTTTCACACCAGTGTCTGTTTTCCACTAGTGTTACATCCCTGTAGTGCCTGTTATATTTCCAAGTGCATGTGTACAGCCCCAAAGCTGGATTTGGATAGTATGTTAGTCTGATTGTAGTTTGGATGTTGCTTGTTAGCTGAGTGTAGTTTCCCAAATGTTGTGTTATGTCCACACATTTGTAGGATGTCCTGTTATCTGGCCAATATCATTGGTCTGGTCCCCATAACTGTGATGTCTTCCTGACACATGAGTGGGATGATGTGGGGATTGAGGTAATTAACTAATGAAATTGTGTCGCGGACTTGTGATATTTCATTCACTGTATGTTAGGACATACAGGTCACTACATTAACTTTTTCAGCTTATCTACTCATGTATTTTTGATATATCCCTAATTTCATGGCTTTGTCCTCCACATTTTGTCAGGCTTGGTCTACATTCATTGCACTAAGGGGTTCTGAGCATACCTCTCCACTGCCAGGATTTTCACAGAATGTCCAGATGTTTGGCCCCTATTTTTGTTCTGTTCCACAATTTATTTGTATTTGTCTGGCAAATCACTGTGATGATCCAAGGATTTATGTCAGTAAATAATGACATAGCATTTCAGTTTCCATCCTCATATCCTTCAGTACTTGTCTGCTGAAATGTACCCTGTTGCAATAGCAAATGTCTTTGTTCCTAACAACGATAGTTGAAATATATCTGGTGCATCTCCCCCTGTCACAGCCTTTGTACGGGTGTCTTGCACTAAGAGGTTGAAAGGGATGGTTCTGAGGTCTGACTGCACTGCATGTTATGTACATACAATTATGTACATATAAAATGCCCTTCCTTTATATATTTATATATGTATATCTATATTATTTATCCACTACTTCATATATATGCTTCAACAGACATATATATATATATATATATATATATATATATATATATATGTTTCAACAGATATATATATATATATATATATATATATATATATATATATATATATATATATATATATATATATGGGTCTACTTTGTTTCACCTAACTTCCAATTCACTGACTCCCATTTCACTGAGACCAAATGAATGAAATTTCATTTCACTGACACTTCATTTCACTGACAGTTCATTTGACTGACAAGTATTATTAGCAAGAAAATGGAATATGCCCCCTTCCCCACTGTAGTGCGACCCTGGAGTTAGAATATATAGTTAGGTGTGTGGGGACACAGCCCCCACAACAGAAGTGTGGGGCACAGCCTACTTACTTTTCTTTTACTAAGCAATATTATATCAAAACTTAACAATATCATATGAAAGGAAGTGGGGGGCTGCACCCCCCACACCCCCGTTGTGGGGGGCTGTGCCCCCCACACCCCCAACTATATATTCTAACTCCAGGGTCGCACTACAGTGGGGAAGGGGGCATATTCCATTTTCTTGCTAATAATACTTGTCGTTCAAATGAACTGTCAGTGAAATGAAGTGTCAGTGAAATGAAATTTCAGTGAAATGGGGTCAGTGAAATTAAAGTCAGTGAAATGGAAGTTAGGTGAAACAAAGTAGACTCGTGTATGTATATATATATATATATATATATATATATATATATATATATATATATATATATATGTCTATATACAACACATGAATGATTCCACAGAGCTTTCTCCCTAATGTTGTATGCCTCTATTGCATGATATGTGTGAAAAAGAATACTAATTTCTGCAGCTCTGATGGTGTAGTGGTACATTCTTCTGAATATAGCATAAAGGGTCATGGGTTCAAGGCTTGGGACTAATGCTTTTTTTCTTAATGTTAAATGACCAGAATGCATGATATGTTTGTTAAAGCAGTAGTGATTCTCACAGTTTACATGGTGTAATGGTATGTTGCTATGATTATAGGGCACAGCATCCCAGGTTCAAGACTTGGCAGTGCTATTTTTTTGCTGGGCAGAACAAGGTCTAATGGATATATAGCGATTAAGGCACTTTTAAGCAGTTGTAAGTGGGTTTGCATGATGGTAATTGATGCCAACATATGGTTAATCTGTTTTAGCTTTGCTTACTGATGCTTATTCCCACTTACCCCAGTGCTAATTTCTTTAAAAGAAAAGAAAAAGGGGTGATAGGAAAGTTGTGAAAAAAGGGGCACACAGAGGGAAGTACAGTATGAAAGGTAGCTAAGGATGTGCAGGATGGGGGTAGGAAAGATCCAAAGCTGTCCATTTCTTCTACAGCTACAGCTGTAAATTTCTACAGAAGTTGGAGGTGAATTTGGGCACTCAAACCCCTGAGAGAGGGGTGAGGACAAGAGTAAAGTGTTGTCAAGCCAATTGGACCAACTTACATGTGTCCAGTGGACACATGTGCAAAATGGACAGCTATGTATGGGGTGTCATTTTTTGGGGGGAGCAGATGCCCTTTTTTAAGGTGAAAGTGGGATGTTGGGGAAGGATAGTAGGTATATTTGGGGAGGTAAGTTGGGTAGGAAGATAGAAAAGACAGACAAGACAGCAGACAAGGATGGTATATGACACGTGGGAGGTAAACACCTTAGATGGGGAGGATGGTTGGGAATCAGATGCCCATGAGCCCCAAAATGGATACATGGGACTGAGGTCCCCATCCATGGGCAGTCACCACTGCATCTTCACAGCCCCAAAGGTGGCTGCACTAGGGGATGGACAGGAGGGGAAGACTGACCCTGAAGATGCACCAGGTGGCCCTCAATCTGGCAGAGCTGTCCACCAAACTCTTTTGGATGGCACTACACACCAATCCCCGGACCTGGCTATGGGTGACAGTTTCCTGTATGCTGTTGCTCTCAGGGGGGGATGGGCCCCACCCCCTGAAGTGTTTCCACCCAAAGGCAGTGCAGGACCAGTGGATGAGGAGGTCCTGGGTTGGGTCCCAGACATGCTGGGGCCCAGTGCCATGGCCAGATGAGGTGGGACAGGCAGATCCACCGGGATCTGCCTTCCCAGACATGCTATGGCATTGAGTTTTTACAAAATATGTTGGCTAGTCATGAACAAAACATTTCAAAATTAGTTTTAACAGCATGCATGGGCATTCCAATTAACCCAAACCAACAGATTTGAAACAGTTCCATATCATACAGAACACATGCATAAATGGAACAACAGTAGGCATCATAATGGCATGCAGGTTACATTGATAGCAACAGGCCACCAGTGATAGTATTTGAACTGGGAACATTAATAATCAAATGATTCAATATTTGTAGAACAATAGAACACATGTCCCAACAGTAGTTTTGGAGAGAAACATACCCATTGATTATGTGTATGAATTATTGGTGCAGATAGGGTGGGGGAGAGAGAGAGAGATATCAATTAACAACTGTATAGGCTTTGATTGTTCACAACTGTACTGATCATTACTCTCCAGGTATGACCTCACTTTACATCTACATATGGCCTGAGATTGGGCAGTGGAATGTTTGTACAAAGTGTATTACTAAAGCCTTCTTAAAACTAATACATACATGTCCTTACCTGGCAGACCTGTGGAGGGAATATCTGTTAACACTACCTGACTGTTTCTACACATAATCACATATTCAGGGTTACATATGTGACACTGCCAGGAGTGCCCTGCACTCATGCTGAGTGTGTGTGTTACTGCCATACTCTGCTGGATTTCTATCTGTCACCCTGGGTATTGGCAGCAGTGACCACTAGCTGTGACAGCATGACATTGAGGGACATTTATCAGGAGAAACAGCTTGGTGTATGTACTTATCTTGTCATTTGCAGCCTTGGGGTTGGACAGTGGAAGTGTTGTTCACAGTGTATTAGTACAGCCTTCTTACAACTAATAGAAATATTTCCTAACCTGGCAGACCTGTAGAGGAAATTTCTGTTAACACTACCTGACTGTTTCTACACATATTCATGGGTTAAATTATGCCTACAGCTTACTACCACTCCCAGGATTTGGACTGTGCCTCTTTATGCAGGAGTGTACAACAAGGCTGTGTTTCAACACAATGAGCTATTGAGGTACTGCTGTCTGTTGCTTGACTGTTTTCTGCCTAATACTCTCTTGGTTGGACAATCTGACCTTGTAATTCTGACATTCATGCAAAGCACATAGTTCTTGTACTGTGTATTAATATTTTGACATATAACAATCTAGAAAGCAATGGTTAACACTAAGCACTGCTGTAGGCGATACAGTATACTAGTTTACAGATTACTATTCAGGGATCAGATCTTGGTGCATGGAACATTTCATATAGTTGATCTCCTGTTTAACAGCTCCACAATCTTTGTCAGATGACCCTCAATTAATTCATGCTGTCAGAGCCATAGTTGCTGTGCAGAACCTGTACACATTTAAATTCATACCACCACAGACCAAAGTAAACACAACAGTATAGATTTTTTAGTTTTATTGAAGGGTACTGGCACTTTTATTGGTAGATGTCCTGTACATCAGTAGTAGTTTGCTAATGCCTCATTTATTCATTACACACAGTACACATTTTAACCTACTGGCAGTTGACATTCTACTCCTTTCTATTTACTGCCCTGAATACGGCAACCTAGATTTGTACCACCAGCCTCCCGGTGCAGCCTTAGTAACCTGCTGGCATGGGCATCTATGTTTGCAGCCCTCTCATCTGCAACTGTACAGCAGAAAAAGAAACATTTATGCATACCTATCAATCGCATACACAGGCTGGACTTTGGTGAACACTAATTGATACTGATACGTACACACTTCTGGGACATTCTCTGCCCATGTATCTTGGGTCCACTGGTCCAATAGCTTCCTCTTCCTATGTTTGAGGTCAGCAAAATGGTCCTGGACCTGCTCACCAGTTCGAGGAATCCCAATAGCACTGGTGAGATCATGATGTGCGAGATGGTCCCAGGCCTCTGCTTTGTATTGGGAGCCCTGGTACTGACCCTGCAGCAGTCTGTCCTTATGGTCTTTCATTAGGAGCTCAGTCATGACCCTGGACTTCTGAATGCCCTAGCATTGCTCCCGAAAGTGTGAACCCTCTCCTACACCAGCCATAGTGACTGCAAGGATGAGCTACAACTGGTTATGGCTGTATTCCTGCCTGTAAAGTTTAAATAGAGCCAAATTCCCACCGTTTACTATCATTGGACCATTTTGAATATGCTGAGCTAAGCTAAGGGATGGGTAAACCCGCTTAGCTAAGGTTAGCAGGATGTAAAGGGATAGATGTTGAGCACTGCTTACCAATGTGCAAAACCGCTTAGCTGGGTTACTTATTGCTTAGCATTTACATTTAAGCAATGCTTACATCAAGTTAGCATAGCTGTGCACTAATTTAGATCA
>NC_056725.1:214820861-214840493 GCF_019279795.1 Protopterus annectens
TCTCCATGTTTGCTTTTTTTTAGTTTACAAAAACTGTGCTGCATTTATTGATTTGCCTGTGATTGCTGTTTTTCGTGTCTGCATTTTGTTTTCTGATTTACTGATAGTTAACAAAATTGTTGTGCTTTTATTTATTTGATTGATATATACTAATTGCTCCTCTGGCCTAGCTGTGACTGATTAAATAGCCATTTTGATACAAAAAGCATATAAGTATATATTTTTATCACCTAATCTATTATCAATGACAGTCAACAAAACTGTACTTTATTAATTAGCTTAAGATTGCTTTTCACCTTGTGTGCATTTTGTTTTACTAAACAAAACTGTGCTGTATTTATTGATTAGCTTGAGATTACTTTTCTTCATTTCTGCATTTTATTTTTAGCAAAACTCTGCTGCATTTATTAATTTCCTTGAGATTGCTTTTCTCCATGTCTGCATTTTGTTTTAGTTAATAAAACTCTGCTGCATTTATTGATTTGCTTGAGATTGCTTTTCTCTGTATTTGTATTTTGTTTTAGTTAACAGAACTGTGTTGCATTTTTTGAGTTGCTTGAGATTGCTTTTCTCTGTGTCATGTTCTTTTAGACAAGAAAATTTTGCTGTATTTATTGATTTGCTTGAGATTTCTTTTCTACATATCTGCATTTTGTTTTAGTTAAGAAAACTATATTGCATTTATTGAGTTGATTGAGATTGCTTTTCTCCGTGTTTGCATTTTCATTTCCATTTTATGATAGTTAACAAATCTGTAGGGCTTTTATTAATTTGATTGATATTTCTGGTAACTGTCTAGATTCTGTCCAGCTGGTTTCATAGTGGGGGATGATCCACCTTCTTTAAAAACCAGCCTAGCTAAGGTGTGATCACACTTTTTGTGTTATCTGATTCCTTGTGTGCATTTTGTTTTAGTAAGAAACACTATGCTGCATTTATTGATTTTCTTGAGATTGCTTTTCTGTGTGTTTGCATTTTTTTAGTTTATAAAAACTGTGCTGCATTTATTGATTTGCTTGAGGTTGATTTTCTCTGTGTCTGCATTTTGTTTTCTGTTTTACAGATAGTTAACAAAATTGTAGTGCTTTTATTTATTTGATCGATATTTCTGGTCACTGTCTAGATTCTGTTCAGCTGGTTTCATGCCTTGGGTGTGTCCACAATCTTTAGAAACCAGCCTAGCCAAGGTGTGAGCTTTTAATGTTATCTGATTCTCTGAGGCTCTTAACTTTTCCTTTATACTACTGTATAGAGACAGTGTCAGTATTATAGCTGCACTTTCTGGCCTAGCTGTGACAGATTCAATAGCCATTTTGATACAGAAAGCCTATAACTTTTTTTTGGTGCTTAATCTGTTATCAGTGATAGTGTACAAAACTAGACTGCATTTATAGAGTTGCTTGAGCTTGCTTTTCTCCATGTGCAGTCAACAAAACTGTGCTGCATTTACTGATTTGCTTGAGATTGCTTTCTTCCTGTGTCCATTTTGTATTAGTTAACAAAATGTGCTGCATTTATTGATTTGTTTGATATTGCTTTTCTCTGTGTCTGCATTTTGTTTTACTTAACAAACCTGTGCTGCATTTATTGATTTGCTCTGTGCATATTGTTTTAGTTAAAAATGATGCTGCAATTATTGGTTTGCTTGAGATTGCTTTTCTTCATGTCTGCATTTTGGTTTATTTAACAAAACTGTGCTGCATTTATTGATTTTCTTGAGATTACTTGTCTCTGTGTCTGCATTTAGTTTTAGTTAACAAAGCTGTGCTGCATTTATGGATTTGGTTGAGATTGCTTTTCTTTGTGTCTGCATTTTGTTTTAGTTAACAAAACTGTGCTGCATTTATGGATTTGGTTGAGAATACTTTTCTTTGTGTCTGCTTTTTTTTGTTAAACAAAACTGTGCTGCATTTTTGGATTTGCTTGAGATTGCTTTTCTCTTTGTCTGCATTTTGTTTTAACTAACAAAACTGTGCTGTATTTATGGATTTGCTTGAGATTGCTTTCCTCCATGTCTGCATTTTGTTTTAGTTAAAAAAACTGTGCTGCATTTATTGATTTGCTTGAGAATGCTTTTCTCCATGTTTGCATTTTTTTAGTTTACAAAAACTGTGCTGCATTTATTGATTTGCTTGTGATTGCTGTTTTTCGTGTCTGCATTTTGTTTTCTGATTTACTGATAGTTAACAAAATTGTTGTGCTTTTATTTATTTGATTGATATATACTAATTGCTCCTCTGGCCTAGCTGTGACTGATTAAATAGTCATTTTGATACAAAAAGCATATAAGTATATATTTTTATCACCTAATCTATTATCAATGACAGTCAAAACTGTACTTTATTAATTAGCTTAAGATTGCTTTTCACTTTGTGTGCATTTTGTTTTACTAAACAAAACTGTGCTGCATTTATTGATTTGCTTCAGATTACTTTTCTTCATTTCTGCATTTTATTTTTAGCAAAACTCTGCTGCATTTATTAATTTCCTTGAGATTGCTTTTCTCCATGTCTGCATTTTGTTTTAGTTAATAAAACTCTGCTGCATTTATTGATTTGCTTGAGATTGCTTTTCTCTGTATTTGTATTTTGTTTTAGTTAACAGAACTGTGTTGCATTTATTGATTTGCTTGAGATTGCTTTTCTCTGTGTCATCATGTTCTTTTAGACAAGAAAACTTTGCTGTATTTATTGATTTGCTTGAGATTTCTTTTCTAAATATCTGCATTTTGTTTTAGTTAAGAAAACTATATTGCATTTATTGAGTTGATTGAGATTGCTTTTCTCCGTGTTTGCATTCTCATTTCCATTTTATGATAGTTAACAAATCTGTAGGGCTTTTATTAATTTGATTGATAGTTCTGGTAACTGTCTAGATTCTGTCCAGCTGGTTTCATAGTGGGGGATGATCTACCTTCTTTAAAAACCAGCCTAGCTAAGGTGTGATCACACTTTTTGTGTTATCTGATTCCTTGGGTGCATTTTGTTTTAGTAAGAAACACTATGCTGCATTTATTGATTTTCTTGAGATTGCTTTTCAGTGTGATTGCATTTTTTTAGTTTATAGAAAGTGTGCTGCATTTATTGATTTGCTTGAGGTTGATTTTCTCTGTGTCTGCATTTTGTTTTCTGTTTTACAGATAGTTAACAAAATTGTAGAGCTTTTATTTATTTGATCGATATTTCTGGTCACTGTCTAGATTCTGTTCAGCTGGTTTCATGCCTTGGGTGTGTCCACAATCTTTAGAAACCAGCATAGCCAAGGTGTGAGCTTTTAATGTTATCTGATTCTCTGAGGCTCTTAACTTTTCCTTTATACTACTGTATAGAGACAGTGTCAGTATTATAGCTGCACTTTCTGGCCTAGCTGTGACAGATGCAATAGCCATTTTGATACAGAAAGCCTATAACTTTTTTTGGCGCTTAATCTGTTATCAGTGATAGTGTACAAAACTAGACTGCATTTATAGAGTTGCTTGAGCTTGCTTTTCTCCATGTGCAGTCAACAAAACTGTGCTGCATTTATTGATTTGCTTGAGATTGCTTTTCTTCCTGTCTCCATTTTGTATTAGTTAACAAAATGTGCTGCATTTATTGACTTGTTTGATATTGCTTTTCTCTGTGTCTGCATTTTGTTTTACTTAACAAACCTGTGCTGCATTTATTGATTTGCTTGAGATTACTTTTCTCTGTGTCTCCATATTGTTTTAGTTAAAAAATGATGCTGCATTTACTGGTTTGCTTGAGATTGCTTTTCTTCATGTCTGCATTTTGGTTTATTTAACAAAACTGTGCTGCATTTATAGATTTTCTTGAGATTACTTGTCTCTGTGTCTGCATTTTGTTTTAGTTAACAAAGCTGTGCTGCATTTATGGATTTGGTTGAGATTGCTTTTCTTTGTGTCTGCATTTTGTTTTAGTTAACAAAACTGTGTTACATTTATGGATTTGGTTGAGAATACTTTTCTTTGTGTCTGCTTTTTTTTGTTAAACAAAACTGTGCTGCATTTTTGGATTTGCTTGAGATTGCTTTTCTCTTTGTCTGCATTTTGTTTTAGTTAACAAAACTGTGCTGCATTTAAGGATTTGCTTGAGATTGCTTTTATCCATGTCTACATTTTGTTTTAGTTAAAAAACTGTGCTGCATTTATTGATTTGCTTGAGAATACTTTTCTCCATGTTTGCATTTTTTAGTTTACAAAAACTGTGCTGCATTTATTGATTTGCTTGTGATTGCTGTTTTTCGTGTCTGCATTTTGTTTTCTGATTTACTGATAGTTAACAAAATTGTTGTGCTTTTATTTATTTGATTGATATACACTAATTGCTTCTCTGGCCTAGCTGTGACTGATTAAATAGTCATTTTGATACAAAAAGCATATAAGTATATATTTTATCACCTAATCTATTATCAATGACAGTCAACAAAACTGTACTTTATTAATTAGCTTAAGATTGCTTTTCACCTTGTGTGCATTTTGTTTTACTAAACAAAACTGTGCTGCATTTATTGATTTGCTTCAGATTACTTTTCTTCATTTCTGCATTTTATTTTTAGCAAAACTCTGCTGCATTTATTAATTTCCTTGAGATTGCTTTTCTCCATGTCTGCATTTTGTTTTAGTTAATAAAACTCTGCTGCATTTATTGATTTGCTTGAGATTGCTTTTCTCTGTATTTGTATTTTGTTTTAGTTAACAGAACTGTGTTGCATTTATTGATTTGCTTGAGATTGCTTTTCTCTGTGTCATCATGTTCTTTTAGACAAGAAAACTTTGCTGTATTTATTGATTTGCTTGAGATTTCTTTTCTAAATATCTGCATTTTGTTTTAGTTAAGAAAACTATTTTGCATTTATTGAGTTGATTGAGATTGCTTTTCTCCGTGTTTGCATTTTCATTTCCATTTTATGATAGTTAACAAATCTGTAGGGCTTTTATTAATTTGATTGATATTTCTGGTAACTGTCTAGATTCTGTCCAGCTGGTTTCATAGTGGGGGATGATCTACCTTCTTTAAAAACCAGCCTAGCTAAGGTGTGATTACACTTTTTGTGTTATCTGATTCCTTGGGTGCATTTTGTTTTAGTAAGAAACACTATGCTGCATTTACTGATTTTCTTGAGATTGCTTTTCTGTGTGTTTGCATTTTTTTAGTTTATAAAAACTGTGCTGCATTTATTGATTTGCTTGAGGTTGATTTTCTCTGTGTCTGCATTTTGTTTTCTGTTTTACAGATAGTTAACAAAATTGTAGTGCTTTTATTTATTTGATTGATATTTCTGGTCACTGTCTAGATTCTGTTCAGCTGGTTTCATGCCTTGGGTGTGTCCACAATCTTTAGAAACCAGCATAGCCAAGGTGTGAGCTTTTAATGTTATCTGATTCTCTGAGGCTCTTAACTTTTCCTTTATACTACTGTATAGAGACAGTGTCAGTATTATAGCTGCACTTTCTGGCCTAGCTGTGACAGATGCAATAGCCATTTTGATACAGAAAGCCTATAACTTTTTTGGCGCTTAATCTGTTATCAGTGATAGTGTACAAAACTAGACTGCATTTATAGAGTTGCTTGAGCTTGCTTTTCTCCATGTGCAGTCAGCAAAACTGTGCTGCATTTATTGATTTGCTTGAGATTGCTTTTCTTCCTGTCTCCATTTTGTATTAGTTAACAAAATGTGCTGCATTTATTGACTTGTTTGATATTGCTTTTCTCTGTGTCTGCATTTTGTTTTACTTAACAAACCTGTGCTGCATTTATTGATTTGCTTGAGATTACTTTTCTCTGTGTCTCCATATTGTTTTAGTTAAAAAATGATGCTGCATTTACTGGTTTGCTTGAGATTGCTTTTCTTCATGTCTGCATTTTGGTTTATTTAACAAAACTGTGCTGCATTTATAGATTTTCTTGAGATTACTTGTCTCTGTGTCTGCATTTTGTTTTAGTTAACAAAGCTGTGCTGCATTTATGGATTTGGTTGAGATTGCTTTTCTTTGTGTCTGCATTTTGTTTTAGTTAACAAAACTGTGTTGCATTTATGGATTTGGTTGAGAATACTTTTCTTTGTGTCTGCTTTTTTTGTTAAACAAAACTGTGCTGCATTTTTGGATTTGCTTGAGATTGCTTTTCTCTTTGTCTGCATTTTGTTTTAGTTAACAAAACTGTGCTGCATTTATGGATTTGCTTGAGATTGCTTTTATCCATGTCTGCATTTTGTTTTAGTTAAAAAAAACTGTGCTGCATTTATTGATTTGCTTGAGAATACTTTTCTCCATGTTTGCATTTTTTAGTTTACAAAAACTGTGCTGCATTTATTGATTTGCTTGTGATTGCTGTTTTTCGTGTCTGCATTTTGTTTTCTGATTTACTGATAGTTAACAAAATTGTTGTGCTTTTATTTATTTGATTGATATACACTAATTGCTTCTCAGGCCTAGCTGTGACTGATTAAATAGTCATTTTGATACAAAAAGCATATAAGTATATATTTTATCACCTAATCTATTATCAATGACAGTCAACAAAACTGTACTTTATTAATTAGCTTAAGATTGCTTTTCACCTTGTGTGCATTTTGTTTTACTAAACAAAACTGTGCTGCATTTATTGATTTGCTTCAGATTACTTTTCTTCATTTCTGCATTTTATTTTTAGCAAAACTCTGCTGCATTTATTAATTTCCTTGAGATTGCTTTTCTCCATGTCTGCATTTTGTTTTAGTTAATAAAACTCTGCTGCATTTATTGATTTGCTTGAGATTGCTTTTCTCTGTATTTGTATTTTGTTTTAGTTAACAGAACTGTGTTGCATTTATTGATTTGCTTGAGATTGCTTTTCTCTGTGTCATCATGTTCTTTTAGACAAGAAAACTTTGCTGTATTTATTGATTTGCTTGAGATTTCTTTTCTAAATATCTGCATTTTGTTTTAGTTAAGAAAACAACTTTCCAGAGGTATTTTTTTCTCTATGCAGAAACATGCTTGAAATGCATAGGGAAAGCTAAAAACAATAAACGGTCATACTGAAACTGGCAGTTAAGCCAGAACCAGGATTGCCCTACCCCTTTGTAGGGTGGATAATACCCTACACACCTGCAGAGTTTCAGCCTCCTAGCTTTTTCCCTCTTGGAGAAAAACAACTTTCCAGAGGTATTTTTTCTCTATGCAGAAACATGCTTGAAATGCATAGGAAAGCTAAAACAATAAACGGTCATACTGAAACTGGCAGTTAAGCCAGAACCAGGATTGCCCTACCCCTTTGTAGGGTGGATAGTACCCTACACACCTGCAGAGTTTCAGCCTCCTAGCTTTTTCCCTCTTGGAGAAAAACAACTTTCCAGAGGTATTTTTTCTCTATGCAGAAACATGCTTGAAATGCATAGGAAAGCTAAAAACAATAAACGGTCATACTGAAACTGGCAGTTAAGCCAGAACCAGGATTGCCCTACCCTTTGTAGGGTGGATAATACCCTACACACCTGCAGAGTTTCAGCCTCCTAGCTTTTTCCCTCTTGGAGAAAAACAACTTTCCAGAGGTATTTTTTCTCTATGCAGAAACATGCTTGAAATGCATAGGAAAGCTAAAAACAATAAACGGTCATACTGAAACTGGCAGTTAAGCCAGAACCAGGATTGCCCTACCCCTTTGTAGGGTGGATAATACCCTACACACCTGCAGAGTTTCAGCCTCCTAGCTTTTTCCCTCTTGGAGAAAAACAACTTTCCAGAGGTATTTTTTCTCTATGCAGAAACATGCTTGAAATGCATAGGAAAGCTAAAACAATAAACGGTCATACTGAAACTGGCAGTTAAGCCAGAACCAGGATTGCCCTACCCCTTTGTAGGGTGGATAATACCCTACACACCTGCAGAGTTTCAGCCTCCTAGCTTTTTCCCTCTTGGAGAAAAACAACTTTCCAGAGGTATTTTTTCTCTATGCAGAAACATGCTTGAAATGCTTAGGAAAGCTAAAAACAATAAACGGTCATACTGAAACTGGCAGTTAAGCCAGAACCAGGATTGCCCTACCCCTTTGTAGGGTGGATAATACCCTACACACCTGCAGAGTTTCAGCCTCCTAGCTTTTTCCCTCTTGGAGAAAAACAACTTTCCAGAGGTATTTTTTCTCTATGCAGAAACATGCTTGAAATGCATAGGAAAGCTAAAACAATAAACGGTCATACTGAAACTGGCAGTTAAGCCAGAACCAGGATTGCCCTACCCTTTGTAGGGTGGATAATACCCTACACACCTGCAGAGTTTCAGCCTCCTAGCTTTTTCCCTCTTGGAGAAAAACAACTTTCCAGAGGTATTTTTTCTCTATGCAGAAACATGCTTGAAATGCATAGGGAAAGCTAAAACAATAAACGGTCATACTGAAACTGGCAGTTAAGCCAGAACCAGGATTGCCCTACCCTTTGTAGGGTGGATAATACCCTACACACCTGCAGAGTTTCAGCCTCCTAGCTTTTTCCCTCTTGGAGAAAAACAACTTTCCAGAGGTATTTTTTCTCTATGCAGAAACATGCTTGAAATGCATAGGGAAAGCTAAAACAATAAACGGTCATACTGAAACTGGCAGTTAAGCCAGAACCAGGATTGCCCTACCCTTTGTAGGGTGGATAATACCCTACACACCTGCAGAGTTTCAGCCTCCTAGCTTTTTCCCTCTTGGAGAAAAACAACTTTCCAGAGGTATTTTTTCTCTATGCAGAAACATGCTTGAAATGCATAGGAAAGCTAAAACAATAAACGGTCATACTGAAACTGGCAGTTAAGCCAGAACCAGGATTGCCCTACCCTTTGTAGGGTGGATAATACCCTACACACCTGCAGAGTTTCAGCCTCCTAGCTTTTTCCCTCTTGGAGAAAAACAACTTTCCAGAGGTATTTTTTCTCTATGCAGAAACATGCTTGAAATGCATAGGAAAGCTAAAACAATAAACGGTCATACTGAAACTGGCAGTTAAGCCAGAACCAGGATTGCCCTACCCTTTGTAGGGTGGATAATACCCTACACACCTGCAGAGTTTCAGCCTCCTAGCTTTTTCCCTCTTGGAGAAAAACAACTTTCCAGAGGTATTTTTTCTCTATGCAGAAACATGCTTGAAATGCATAGGGAAAGCTAAAACAATAAACGGTCATACTGAAACTGGCAGTTAAGCCAGAACCAGGATTGCCCTACCCCTTTGTAGGGTGGATAATACCCTACACACCTGCAGAGTTTCAGCCTCCTAGCTTTTTCCCTCTTGGAGAAAAACAACTTTCCAGAGGTATTTTTTCTCTATGCAGAAACATGCTTGAAATGCATAGGGAAAGCTAAAACAATAAACGGTCATACTGAAACTGGCAGTTAAGCCAGAACCAGGATTGCCCTACCCCTTTGTAGGGTGGATAATACCCTACACACCTGCAGAGTTTCAGCCTCCTAGCTTTTTCCCTCTTGGAGAAAAACAACTTTCCAGAGGTATTTTTTCTCTATGCAGAAACATGCTTGAAATGCATAGGAAAGCTAAAACAATAAACGGTCATACTGAAACTGGCAGTTAAGCCAGAACCAGGATTGCCCTACCCTTTGTAGGGTGGATAATACCCTACACACCTGCAGAGTTTCAGCCTCCTAGCTTTTTCCCTCTTGGAGAAAAACAACTTTCCAGAGGTATTTTTTCTCTATGCAGAAACATGCTTGAAATGCATAAAGAAAGCTAAAAACAATAAACGGTCATACTGAAACTGGCAGTTAAGCCAGAACCAGGATTGCCCTACCCTTTGTAGGGTGGATAATACCCTACACACCTGCAGAGTTTCAGCCTCCTAGCTTTTTCCCTCTTGGAGAAAAACAACTTTCCAGAGGTATTTTTTCTCTATGCAGAAACATGCTTGAAATGCATAGGAAGAGCTAAAACAATAAACGGTCATACTGAAACTGGCAGTTAAGCCAGAACCAGGATTGCCCTACCCCTTTGTAGGGTGGATAATACCCTACACACCTGCAGAGTTTCAGCCTCCTAGCTTTTTCCCTCTTGGAGAAAAACAACTTTCCAGAGGTATTTTTTCTCTATGCAGAAACATGCTTGAAATGCATAGGGAAAGCTAAAACAATAAACGGTCATACTGAAACTGGCAGTTAAGCCAGAACCAGGATTGCCCTACCCCTTTGTAGGGTGGATAATACCCTACACACCTGCAGAGTTTCAGCCTCCTAGCTTTTTCCCTCTTGGAGAAAAACAACTTTCCAGAGGTATTTTTTCTCTATGCAGAAACATGCTTGAAATGCATAGGGAAAGCTAAAACAATAAACGGTCATACTGAAACTGGCAGTTAAGCCAGAACCAGGATTGCCCTACCCTTTGTAGGGTGGATAATACCCTACACACCTGCAGAGTTTCAGCCTCCTAGCTTTTTCCCTCTTGGAGAAAAACAACTTTCCAGAGGTATTTTTTCTCTATGCAGAAACATGCTTGAAATGCATAGGGAAAGCTAAAAACAATAAACGGTCATACTGAAACTGGCAGTTAAGCCAGAACCAGGATTGCCCTACCCCTTTGTAGGGTGGATAATACCCTACACACCTGCAGAGTTTCAGCCTCCTAGCTTTTTCCCTCTTGGAGAAAAACAACTTTCCAGAGGTATTTTTTCTCTATGCAGAAACATGCTTGAAATGCATAGGAAAGCTAAAAACAATAAACGGTCATACTGAAACTGGCAGTTAAGCCAGAACCAGGATTGCCCTACCCTTTGTAGGGTGGATAATACCCTACACACCTGCAGAGTTTCAGCCTCCTAGCTTTTTCCCTCTTGGAGAAAAACAACTTTCCAGAGGTATTTTTTCTCTATGCAGAAACATGCTTGAAATGCATAGGGAAAGCTAAAAACAATAAACGGTCATACTGAAACTGGCAGTTAAGCCAGAACCAGGATTGCCCTACCCTTTGTAGGGTGGATAATACCCTACACACCTGCAGAGTTTCAGCCTCCTAGCTTTTTCCCTCTTGGAGAAAAACAACTTTCCAGAGGTATTTTTTCTCTATGCAGAAACATGCTTGAAATGCATAGTGAAAGCTAAAAAACAATAAACGGTCATACTGAAACTGGCAGTTAAGCCAGAACCAGGATTGCCCTACCCTTTGTAGGGTGGATAATACCCTACACACCTGCAGAGTTTCAGCCTCCTAGCTTTTTCCCTCTTGGAGAAAAACAACTTTCCAGAGGTATTTTTTCTCTATGCAGAAACATGCTTGAAATGCATAGGGAAAGCTAAAACAATAAACGGTCATACTGAAACTGGCAGTTAAGCCAGAACCAGGATTGCCCTACCCTTTGTAGGGTGGATAATACCCTACACACCTGCAGAGTTTCAGCCTCCTAGCTTTTTCCCTCTTGGAGAAAAACAACTTTCCAGAGGTATTTTTTCTCTATGCAGAAACATGCTTGAAATGCATAGGGAAAGCTAAAACAATAAACGGTCATACTGAAACTGGCAGTTAAGCCAGAACCAGGATTGCCCTACCCTTTGTAGGGTGGATAATACCCTACACACCTGCAGAGTTTCAGCCTCCTAGCTTTTTCCCTCTTGGAGAAAAACAACTTTCCAGAGGTATTTTTTCTCTATGCAGAAACATGCTTGAAATGCATAGGTAAGCTAAAACAATAAACGGTCATACTGAAACTGGCAGTTAAGCCAGAACCAGGATTGCCCTACCCTTTGTAGGGTGGATAATACCCTACACACCTGCAGAGTTTCAGCCTCCTAGCTTTTTCCCTCTTGGAGAAAAACAACTTTCCAGAGGTATTTTTTCTCTATGCAGAAACATGCTTGAAATGCATAGGGAAAGCTAAAACAATAAACGGTCATACTGAAACTGGCAGTTAAGCCAGAACCAGGATTGCCCTACCCTTTGTAGGGTGGATAATACCCTACACACCTGCAGAGTTTCAGCCTCCTAGCTTTTTCCCTCTTGGAGAAAAACAACTTTCCAGAGGTATTTTTTCTCTATGCAGAAACATGCTTGAAATGCATAGGGAAAGCTAAAACAATAAACGGTCATACTGAAACTGGCAGTTAAGCCAGAACCAGGATTGCCCTACCCCTTTGTAGGGTGGATAATACCCTACACACCTGCAGAGTTTCAGCCTCCTAGCTTTTTCCCTCTTGGAGAAAAACAACTTTCCAGAGGTATTTTTTCTCTATGCAGAAACATGCTTGAAATGCATAGGGAAAGCTAAAAACAATAAACGGTCATACTGAAACTGGCAGTTAAGCCAGAACCAGGATTGCCCTACCCTTTGTAGGGTGGATAATACCCTACACACCTGCAGAGTTTCAGCCTCCTAGCTTTTTCCCTCTTGGAGAAAAACAACTTTCCAGAGGTATTTTTTCTCTATGCAGAAACATGCTTGAAATGCATAGGAAAGCTAAAACAATAAACGGTCATACTGAAACTGGCAGTTAAGCCAGAACCAGGATTGCCCTACCCTTTGTAGGGTGGATAATACCCTACACACCTGCAGAGTTTCAGCCTCCTAGCTTTTTCCCTCTTGGAGAAAAACAACTTTCCAGAGGTATTTTTTCTCTATGCAGAAACATGCTTGAAATGCATAGGAAAGCTAAAACAATAAACGGTCATACTGAAACTGGCAGTTAAGCCAGAACCAGGATTGCCCTACCCTTTGTAGGGTGGATAATACCCTACACACCTGCAGAGTTTCAGCCTCCTAGCTTTTTCCCTCTTGGAGAAAAACAACTTTCCAGAGGTATTTTTTCTCTATGCAGAAACATGCTTGAAATGCATAGGGAAAGCTAAAACAATAAACGGTCATACTGAAACTGGCAGTTAAGCCAGAACCAGGATTGCCCTACCCTTTGTAGGGTGGATAATACCCTACACACCTGCAGAGTTTCAGCCTCCTAGCTTTTTCCCTCTTGGAGAAAAACAACTTTCCAGAGGTATTTTTTCTCTATGCAGAAACATGCTTGAAATGCATATGGAAAGCTATAAACAATAAACGGTCATACTGAAACTGGCAGTTAAGCCAGAACCAGGATTGCCCTACCCCTTTGTAGGGTGGATAATACCCTACACACCTGCAGAGTTTCAGCCTCCTAGCTTTTTCCCTCTTGGAGAAAAACAACTTTCCAGAGGTATTTTTTCTCTATGCAGAAACATGCTTGAAATGCATAGGGAAGCTAAAACAATAAACGGTCATACTGAAACTGGCAGTTAAGCCAGAACCAGGATTGCCCTACCCCTTTGTAGGGTGGATAATACCCTACACACCTGCAGAGTTTCAGCCTCCTAGCTTTTTCCCTCTTGGAGAAAAACAACTTTCCAGAGGTATTTTTTCTCTATGCAGAAACATGCTTGAAATGCATAGGGAAAGCTAAAACAATAAACGGTCATACTGAAACTGGCAGTTAAGCCAGAACCAGGATTGCCCTACCCCTTTGTAGGGTGGATAATACCCTACACACCTGCAGAGTTTCAGCCTCCTAGCTTTTTCCCTCTTGGAGAAAAACAACTTTCCAGAGGTATTTTTTCTCTATGCAGAAACATGCTTGAAATGCATAGGGAAAGCTAAAACAATAAACGGTCATACTGAAACTGGCAGTTAAGCCAGAACCAGGATTGCCCTACCCCTTTGTAGGGTGGATAATACCCTACACACCTGCAGAGTTTCAGCCTCCTAGCTTTTTCCCTCTTGGAGAAAAACAACTTTCCAGAGGTATTTTTTCTCTATGCAGAAACATGCTTGAAATGCATAGGGAAAGCTAAAACAATAAACGGTCATACTGAAACTGGCAGTTAAGCCAGAACCAGGATTGCCCTACCCTTTGTAGGGTGGATAATACCCTACACACCTGCAGAGTTTCAGCCTCCTAGCTTTTTCCCTCTTGGAGAAAAACAACTTTCCAGAGGTATTTTTTCTCTATGCAGAAACATGCTTGAAATGCATAGGGAAAGCTAAAAACAATAAACGGTCATACTGAAACTGGCAGTTAAGCCAGAACCAGGATTGCCCTACCCCTTTGTAGGGTGGATAATACCCTACACACCTGCAGAGTTTCAGCCTCCTAGCTTTTTCCCTCTTGGAGAAAAACAACTTTCCAGAGGTATTTTTTCTCTATGCAGAAACATGCTTGAAATGCATAGGGAAAGCTAAAAACAATAAACGGTCATACTGAAACTGGCAGTTAAGCCAGAACCAGGATTGCCCTACCCCTTTTGTAGGGTGGATAATACCCTACACACCTGCAGAGTTTCAGCCTCCTAGCTTTTTCCCTCTTGGAGAAAAACAACTTTCCAGAGGTATTTTTTCTCTATGCAGAAACATGCTTGAAATGCAAAAAGAAAGCTAAAAACAATAAACGGTCATACTGAAACTGGCAGTTAAGCCAGAACCAGGATTGCCCTACCCCTTTGTAGGGTGGATAATACCCTACACACCTGCAGAGTTTCAGCCTCCTAGCTTTTTCCCTCTTGGAGAAAAACAACTTTCCAGAGGTATTTTTTCTCTATGCAGAAACATGCTTGAAATGCATAGGAAAAGCTAAAACACAATAAACGGTCATACTGAAACTGGCAGTTAAGCCAGAACCAGGATTGCCCTACCCTTTGTAGGGTGGATAATACCCTACACACCTGCAGAGTTTCAGCCTCCTAGCTTTTTCCCTCTTGGAGAAAAACAACTTTCCAGAGGTATTTTTTCTCTATGCAGAAACATGCTTGAAATGCAAAAAGAAAGCTAAAAACAATAAACGGTCATACTGAAACTGGCAGTTAAGCCAGAACCAGGATTGCCCTACCCTTTGTAGGGTGGATAATACCCTACACACCTGCAGAGTTTCAGCCTCCTAGCTTTTTCCCTCTTGGAGAAAAACAACTTTCCAGAGGTATTTTTTCTCTATGCAGAAACATGCTTGAAATGCATAGGGAAAGCTAAAACAATAAACGGTCATACTGAAACTGGCAGTTAAGCCAGAACCAGGATTGCCCTACCCTTTGTAGGGTGGATAATACCCTACACACCTGCAGAGTTTCAGCCTCCTAGCTTTTTCCCTCTTGGAGAAAAACAACTTTCCAGAGGTATTTTTTCTCTATGCAGAAACATGCTTGAAATGCATAGGAAAGCTAAAACAATAAACGGTCATACTGAAACTGGCAGTTAAGCCAGAACCAGGATTGCCCTACCCTTTGTAGGGTGGATAATACTCTACACACCTGCAGAGTTTCAGCCTCCTAGCTTTTCCTCTCTTGGAGAAAAACAACTTTCCAGAGTTATTTTTTCTCTATGCAGAAACATGCTTGAAATGCATAGGGAAAGCTAAAACAATAAACGGTCATACTGAAACTGGCAGTTAAGCCAGAACCAGGATTGCCCTACCCTTTGTAGGGTGGATAATACCCTACACACCTGCAGAGTTTCAGCCTCCTAGCTTTTTCCCTCTTGGAGAAAAACAACTTTCCAGAGGTATTTTTTCTCTATGCAAAAACATGCTTGAAATGCATAGGGAAAGCTAAAACAATAAACGGTCATACTGAAACTGGCAGTTAAGCCAGAACCAGGATTGCCCTACCCTTTGTAGGGTGGATAGTACCCTACACACCTGCAGAGTTTCAGCCTCCTAGCTTTTTCCCTCTTGGAGAAAAACAACTTTCCAGAGGTATTTTTTCTCTATGCAGAAACATGCTTGAAATGCAAAAAGAAAGCTAAAAACAATAAACGGTCATACTGAAACTGGCAGTTAAGCCAGAACCAGGATTGCCCTACCCCTTTGTAGGGTGGATAATACCCTACACACCTGCAGAGTTTCAGCCTCCTAGCTTTTTCCCTCTTGGAGAAAAACAACTTTCCAGAGGTATTTTTTCTCTATGCAGAAACATGCTTGAAATGCATAGGGAAAGCTAAAAACAATAAACGGTCATACTGAAACTGGCAGTTAAGCCAGAACCAGGATTGCCCTACCCTTTGTAGGGTGGATAATACCCTACACACCTGCAGAGTTTCAGCCTCCTAGCTTTTTCCCTCTTGGAGAAAAACAACTTTCCAGAGGTATTTTTTCTCTATGCAGAAACATGCTTGAAATGCATAAAGAAAGCTAAAACAATAAACGGTCATACTGAAACTGGCAGTTAAGCCAGAACCAGGATTGCCCTACCCCTTTGTAGGGTGGATAATACCCTACACACCTGCAGAGTTTCAGCCTCCTAGCTTTTTCCCTCTTGGAGAAAAACAACTTTCCAGAGGTATTTTTTCTCTATGCAGAAACATGCTTGAAATGCATAGGAAAGCTAAAACAATAAACGGTCATACTGAAACTGGCAGTTAAGCCAGAACCAGGATTGCCCTACCCCTTTGTAGGGTGGATAATACCCTACACACCTGCAGAGTTTCAGCCTCCTAGCTTTTTCCCTCTTGGAGAAAAACAACTTTCCAGAGGTATTTTTTCTCTATGCAGAAACATGCTTGAAATGCATAGGAAAAGCTAAAACAATAAACGGTCATACTGAAACTGGCAGTTAAGCCAGAACCAGGATTGCCCTACCCCTTTGTAGGGTGGATAATACCCTACACACCTGCAGAGTTTCAGCCTCCTAGCTTGTTCCCTCTTGGAGAAAAACAACTTTCCAGGTGTATTTTTTATCTATGCAAAAACATGCTTGAAATGCATAAAAAAAAGCTAAAAACAATAAACGGTCATACTGAAACTGGCAGTTAAGCCAGAACCAGGATTGCCCTACCCTTTTGTAGGGTGGATAATACCCTACACACCTGCAGAGTTTCAGCCTCCTAGCTTTTTCCCTCTTGGAGAAAAACAACTTTCCAGAGGTATTTTTTTCTCTATGCAGAAACATGCTTGAAATGCATAGGGAAAGCTAAAAACAATAAACGGTCATACTGAAACTGGCAGTTAAGCCAGAACCAGGATTGCCCTACCCCTTTGTAGGGTGGATAATACCCTACACACCTGCAGAGTTTCAGCCTCCTAGCTTTTTCCCTCTTGGAGAAAAACAACTTTCCAGAGGTATTTTTTCTCTATGCAGAAACATGCTTGAAATGCAAAAAGAAAGCTAAAACAATAAACGGTCATACTGAAACTGGCAGTTAAGCCAGAACCAGGATTGCCCTACCCCTTTGTAGGGTGGATAATACCCTACACACCTGCAGAGTTTTAGCCTCCTAGCTTTTTCCCTCTTGGAGAAAAACAACTTTCCAGGTGTATTTTTTCTCTATGCAAAACATGCTTGAAATGCATAGGGAAAGCTAAAAACAATAAACGGTCATACTGAAACTGGCAGTTAAGCCAGAACCAGGATTGCCCTACCCCTTTGTAGGGTGGATAGTACCCTACACACCTGCAGAGTTTCAGCCTCCTAGCTTTTTCCCTCTTGGAGAAAAACAACTTTCCAGAGGTATTTTTTCTCTATGCAGAAACATGCTTGAAATGCATAGGGAAAGCTAAAACAATAAACGGTCATACTGAAACTGGCAGTTAAGCCAGAACCAGGATTGCCCTACCCCTTTGTAGGGTGGATAATACCCTACACACCTGCAGAGTTTCAGCCTCCTAGCTTTTTCCCTCTTGGAGAAAAACAACTTTCCAGAGGTATTTTTTCTCTATGCAGAAACATGCTTGAAATGCATAGGGAAAGCTAAAATCAATAAACGGTCATACTGAAACTGGCAGTTAAGCCAGAACCAGGATTGCCCTACCCTTTGTAGGGTGGATAATACCCTACACACCTGCAGAGTTTCAGCCTCCTAGCTTTTTCCCTCTTGGAGAAAAACAACTTTCCAGAGGTATTTTTTCTCTATGCAGAAACATGCTTGAAATGCAAAAAGAAAGCTAAAAACAATAAACGGTCATACTGAAACTGGCAGTTAAGCCAGAACCAGGATTGCCCCACCCCTTTGTAGGGTGGATAATACCCTACACACCTGCAGAGTTTCAGCCTCCTAGCTTTTTCCCTCTTGGAGAAAAACAACTTTCCAGGGGTATTTTTTCTCTATGCAGAAATATGCTTGAAATGCATAGGGAAAGCTAAAATGGCAGTTAAGCCAGAACCAGGATTGCCCTTCCCCTTTGTAGGGTGGATAATACTCTACACAACTGCAGAGTTTCAGCCTCCTAGCTTTTTCCCTCTTGGAGAAAAACAACTTTCCAGGGGTATTTTTTCTCTATGCAGAAACATGCTTGAAATGCATAGGGAAAGCTAAAAACAATAAACGGTCATACTGAAACTGGCAGTTAAGCCAGAACCAGGATTGCCCTACCCCTTTGTAGGGTGGATAATACCCTACACACCTGCAGAGTTTCAGCCTCCTAGCTTTTTCCCTCTTGGAGAAAAACAACTTTCCAGACGTATTTTTTCTCTATGCAGAAACATGCTTGAAATGCTTAGGGAAAGCTAAAAACAATAAACGGTCATACTGAAACTGGCAGTTAAGCCAGAACCAGGATTGCCCTGCCTTTTTGTAGGGTGGATAATACCCTACACACCTGCAGAGTTTCAGCCTCCTAGCTTTTTCCCTCTTGGAGAAAAACAACTTTCAATAGGTATTTTTTCTCTATGCAGAAACATGCTTGAAATGCATAGGAAAGCTAAAAACAATAAACGGTCATACTGAAACTGGCAGTTAAGCCAGAACCAGGATTTCCCTACCCTTTGTAGGGTGGATAATACCCTACACACCTGCAGAGTTTCAGCCTCCTAGCTTTTTCCCTCTTGGAGAAAAACAACTTTCCAGGGGTATTTTTTCTCTATGCAGAAACATGCTTGAAATGCAAAGGAAAAGTTAAAAACAATAAACGGTCATACTGAAACTGGCAGTTAAGCCAGAACCAGGATTGCCCTACCCCTTTGTAGGGTGGATAATACCCTACACACCTGCAGAGTTTCAGCCTCCTAGCTTTTTCCCTCTTGGAGAAAAACAACTTTCCAGAGGTATTTTTTCTCTATGCAGAAACATGCTTGAAATGCATAGGGAAAGCTAAAAACAATAAACGGTCATACTGAAACTGGCAGTTAAGCCAGAACCAGGATTGCCCTACCCCTTTGTAGGGTGGATAATACCCTACACACCTGCAGAGTTTCAGCCTCCTAGCTTTTTCCCTCTTGGAGAAAAACAACTTTCCAGAGGTATTTTTTCTCTATGCAGAAACATGCTTGAAATGCATAGGAAAGCTAAAACAATAAACGGTCATACTGAAACTGGCAGTTAAGCCAGAACCAGGATTGCCCTACCCCTTTGTAGGGTGGATAATACCCTACACACCTGCAGAGTTTCAGCCTCCTAGCTTTTTCCCTCTTGGAGAAAAACAACTTTCCAGAGGTATTTTTTCTCTATGCAGAAACATGCTTGAAATGCATTGGGAAAGCTAAAACAATAAACGGTCATACTGAAACTGGCAGTTAAGCCAGAACCAGGATTGCCCTACCCTTTGTAGGGTGGATAATACCCTACACACCTGCAGAGTTTCAGCCTCCTAGCTTTTTCCCTCTTGGAGAAAAACAACTTTCCAGAGGTATTTTTTCTCTATGCAGAAATATGCTTGAAATGCATAGGGAAGCTTAAAAACAATAAACGGTCATACTGAAACTGGCAGTTAAGCCAGAACCAGGATTGCCCTACCC
>NC_056725.1:214840993-214855993 GCF_019279795.1 Protopterus annectens
TGCCAACTGTGATAATGTGTGTGAGATCCCTGAGAAGGTGTGGCTGTGTCATCCTTGACACCTGTTCTTGTGGACAAGCACATGTACTACACCTACCTTATCCCTCCTTTATAACTGTTGCTGATGTCACTCACCATCAAATATACCTTTGGACAGCTCCCCAACATGTAAGCTCTGTAATGCACGCAATAACTGCATAGAAATGTAATAGCAATGCATAGTCAGACAGGGTCTGAAATCCTGTACTGGTAAGTGTGTGACACAAACATGCTTAGCTTTTACTCTCCTACCCCCTCCCTGTCTTTCTTTGTCTATGTCTGTCTCTCTCTCACTCCTTGTTTGGTGGATGTGGAGAAGTACACCTGGTTTTCTTAGACAACAGTTTGTGTTTTGTAAGTGATGTTCATGATCAGCTGATAGCCTGTATATGAATTGCAGTCCCCCACTAGCTGACTGCATGTGGAACAGCTGTGGTAACATTCCCATAGCCAATTGCATAGAAACACACTTCTATAACTAGGAACATCATGTGGGTGTTGGCTCTTTTCATTCACTGTGATGTCGGTGTTTGGTAAACAGCATCACGGACAGGCCAACAAACATGAGGGGGATGTTCCAGACATGACTACAGAATGTAAGTTTTGCTCTTCTGCATTTGAAGTAATGTTGGTTTATCAGGGTTTGTGTGGATATGACTGGTCTACATGATTTAATACCTGTCATGACAGTGTTATATGGTTGAGGAAACTCCCACCTGTAGGGTTATATGTAGACTGGCCAGTGTTATCTAATAAAGTTATCATACGTTCGTAATAATCTATATTATCGAAAACTACAAGACCCCCTCCTTTGGTTTACAGATACGAATGTCTTGAGATTTGATGTAGTCAAGATATTCACGTTCAACTTTGTTTATATGTTGGTATTTTTGGTTTGAAGTTTTTATGTATCAAGTTTTTTCTGTTATTGTAATTTACAATAATAGTATCTTAGGGGGGTTTCCTTCCCTACGATAATAAATTGTTCTTGGATGTGGCTATTGCCAACACTTGCTGGCGTTTTTTTGCTGTGAAGTTTTCCTTGTTTGGCCGTGCAAGGGTTCCACGGGCACCTGCTTCTTTTTTGGACTTTCCGTTTTACAGTTGCTGGGAACCGTTGTTGGTGTGCCTATCCTAGTTGGCTTTATTTGTATTTTTCCTGGTATCGCAATACTTTTTTCATTTACATGTATCCAACATTTGCTGCAGGAGTTTTTTCAGCGATATATGGCTGTTCCATAGCCATTTGATGACTTTTGGATGTTTGCGTCACTTTACTTCCTGTTTGGTTCAACCACAAACTTATTTCCATCACCGGAGGATGTTCTGACTTTAATGGCGGCCTGGACTTACTTTATGTTTGCGTTTTTCGCATAAGGGACTCAATGTGGATATGTATTATATGGTAGAATGCCATGTTCACTATTTACGATTGTATTGCTTCATTCGAATATTTCCTGATACATATGTGAGTCAAGCTTGCGTTTAAATGTTTTTGCTGACCTATTCTGTATAACTAGCTGAAATGTGGTGGACTATGCATATGTTGGGAGATTTATCTGCCTTTTAGTAATAGTGCTGGCATATATATTTGTTTGGTGGTGCGCTACCAAGCAGGTTTCCATTGCCATTTTTACAGCCTGTTTTTTACTGTTTATGGTTCGCGGTTCATGTGAACATTAGGTATTTCCCTGTTTGTTAGTCATACTGGCGATTCATTTAATACGCCGGTTTGTGTAGTGTTAGGATTCTGTTGAATGCATCATGTTTACGCCTACTTGTTGTGTTTATTCAACATTGTGGGTGTGTTCTTTCAAAACGCCGGCTTGAATTATTGGGTGTTTGTTGTGTGAACAAGCATCACACATATGTTATTTGTGATTCTGTGGAGATTTGTGAACTATTGTCATTTACTATTTATCACTTTTTATTTTGAGTCTTTATAACAGTGATACATGGTAGTTTTTCTCAGGCTGTTCATGTTCATGGTTGGAGCAATGCATATATAATTGGGCGAGTTTTTTCATTCAACAGGTTGGTTGGTTTGCATTGGTGGAGTGTGTTTACTTTACCATTTGGGCTATACGGACTGTTTTTGTCTTTCCATCTCCCCCTTATGTTGGATTCAGTGTATTTTTGGTGTCCATCTTTTCTAACGATCTTTACATATATGCAGCTTACATGTCCTTAGTGGTCCTATATAGTAACTGCATTTACATTCTTCAGAATTGGGTTGATGTATGGTTTCTGAAGGGTGCTTATTATTTTGTATTTATATATATATTGTACATGTATTTGTACTTGATAATCACTATTGAACCAATAGTGGACTATCATTTTTCAATAGTTAGATGTTTGTTATTTTATTACATTACATTGCTAATTACAGATTGATGGTTGACATATATCTAACTTTTGATGTATAACATTTATGATTTTGGTTTGGATATCTTGTTATATTTCGGAGGTTTATAGTTTTTTGATCCCTTTGACAATGTTTTCATCATAGAAGGTATTAGGAAGGCTATTATTGGTTGTCTGTTGATATGTACTATTCTGTTTGGACAGGCACATTGTGGTCCATCTCAGACATATACCAATATTGTTGAGCCATTGTATTTTGGAGCCAACCAGACTAGTTTAATTGTGTGTCTATGAATGTGTTAAAGTCTAACTTGGCTGATTGTCACTGACACATCATGTTGATTGGCAATTTCTGGGACCATTTGTGTACATCAGGTGGTCTATGACCAACATGATATGACATGATTCATTATATTATATATTGTATATGGACTATATGGACTGGTGGTGTCTATAATTGATTTTTTCTAACATATGATTATACCATATTATGGTTCCTTGGAGATATTTAGACCAATACGCAGTAATACGACTTTGGTTACACCTTTAGGTCGGTTTGGCTGTTTTATGGTATTGGTCTACATGATTGGCTATTGATCCATAAGACTTATACACAATACCAAGTTATTTCATATATTAGTTGTCCATTGGTATTTGATGTATAATGGTCTTTTTTTGGACTATATTGAGTTTTTACTGAGGTATTTGTTTTTTATATATATATATTGGATCATTTTTGTGTCAGTGTTGATATTAGTGTTTTACAAACCTAATATTTTTTTGATTTATTTGTTCTCATTCTGAGACACGGTTTGGCTGGTCTGGTTGGGTCAAATTTTGAAGTTTGAAATATGGCACTCTCACCCATTATACAGGGTTTATCGTCTGACATGGATGATTTATCTGTGTTTGGTTTGGACAAGAATGGTTTGTCAACTGTGACAGATGTTGTTGGGTCTGATTTGGACGCACAATGTGACATATTTTTCAATAAATTGGGCAAGAACATGAAGATGGTTAGGACCAATGTGTGGCATTTACGCTTATTTAAAGCATATCAGCAGAAACATATTACTCCACGGGGTCTTAGGGTCAAAATACAACCTTTGGTCTCTGACATTGACGACCAGCTTATTCAGGATTGGGGTCATATTCAACAGTTGGCTTCATCCAAATTTGTGGATGCTTTGGCAAATTTTTATGAGCGTAAGGTGCAACAGGGCATTAAGGATTTGGAAACTATTTGTTTGCAGACAAATAAGTTTGAAACTTGTGATTCGTTTATGACACAGGTTAAAAAACTTACCACAGATTTGTCCAAAATGGAAATTACTTTAAAAGACAGGAAAATTAAAAAATTTCTTAGGGATGTAGGTGATTATGACAGGGGCAAACCTTTTGATACTTCTAAGAATGTATCTTTTAGATTGCCCCGGGATGAAAATAAATATGATAAGAGATCATCTACTCCCAAAAGAAAAAGGCCAAGATCCATTCTTAAGAAAAATTCTGGTCTTTCCAGTGGGACATCTGGTGAGGATACTTCTTCGAATACAGAAGGTGAATTTGATTTACATTCTAGCGAGGGATCACCTATGCCAAAACGTGATAATTCATCACACCCTCTCAATTTAGATACCGACGAGGGGGGCGGAAGCACAGGAAATATAACATCCAAACAAAGCTTGGAGACACTTTTGAAGATTATGACACAACACTAATCTCTGATTCCAATGTTCACAACATTTCATCTGTTGATTTGACCAATGTACAACTCAAATTATTAAATAAAGGGCTTAATTTTGTTCCCGGGTTTTTTGTTCCTGAACAATCTTTGGCTCAGGATGTGATTAATTTTTGTCGTAATTTGAATCTGAAGGTGTTTTTTGACAATAGTGTTCGTGATACATCTTGTGATACAGCTGGTGACTTTAGATTCAAAAAATCGACTTTTACTCCACCCATGACTCACCTAGTGGGGGTATTTCAGAAAAATGTCCTTCAGGACATACATTGTCATCTTAAGGACTTTCCTGTCTCTTATAACAATTTGACTGCTGAAGAAATAAGCAGTTTGGAAGAGTTGATTAATAACTAAAACCTTGTCATTATTCAAGCCGACAAAGGTGGAGCGGTGGTGATATTGGATAAAACTGCTTATGATAGTGAGGCTATGAGGCAATTGAGCGACAAACAATATTATAGGCAGATGTTTGTGGACCCCTCTCCCCACTTCCAGCGCAAAATTGATGAATTTTTGACTGAGGCAGTGGAGGAGGGTATTATCACACAATGTGTTAAAGAACAACTAATGGTTGGGTCACCTAGGAAACAGTATTTATATTTGTTACCTAAGATCCATAAACATGCCACGAATCCACCAGGGCGACCGATTGTCTCAGGACATGGGTCCCTCACTGAACCACTATCTGAATACTTGACCCGATACTTAAAACCATTACTGAGTCATATTAGAGCTAGGATTCAAGACACCACCCAATTTTTGGATATTATTAACAACTCCTAACTTGAATCACATTGGCTATTATGCACCTTGGACATTACCTCTCTTTACACTAACATTCCACACTGGGCGGGTTTACAAGCGTTAGATTATTGGTTGGCTAGATCAGGTTTATACCAACCTGGATTTAACACATTTCTCGTATGCCTTACAGAATATGTTTTGTCAAGTAATGTTTTTTATTTTCGAAATCTTTGTTACTGGCAAACTAAGGGTACTGCTATGGGTGCATCTTTTGCACCCATATATGCAGACCTCTTTATGGCATATATTGAAGAAATTGTTATTTATGATGGTAATCACAACATTTATATGTGTGAGATGGATATTTGGCGTCATTATCTGGATGACTGTTGGTTGGTGTGGAAAGCTGATGAACAGTATCTCATGGAATTTCTTGAATATCTTAATGATAATATATGGGGGATTGAATTCAAATTGACCTGTAATAAATCGAGGATAGTATTTCTTGATGTGGAAATTACTAAGAATCAGGATAACACCTTATCCTCCAGGATGTTCAGGAAATTTCCTGAATTCAATTCATTACTACATGCCACCAGCTTCCACCCACAACATGTCATCCAGAATATACCCAAATCTCAATTTTTAAGAGCCAGGAGAATCTGTTCTAGCCAACAATCTTTTTTTGATGCCCAGGATGATTTGACTCGAAGATTTATTAGGAGGGGTTATCGTCCAGGTTCTGTGCATCTAGCCAAAAGATTTGTGTCCAATTTAAATAGGGAAGATTTATTATCATATAAAGATAATAATAGTCACAAGTCACAACCTTTACGTTTGGTGACCACATATGGACGTAATACACAGGGTTTTAAAAATATCATACAGAGACATTGGAACGTTCTCAAGGCTGATCAAAAACTTAATTCTTTGCTTCCAGACCAATGTTCTTTTTCATTTAAAAGGGGACAGACTATTGGTTCTAAATTGAGTCATTACAAGAGAGTTGGTCCAGATTTTTCTGTTCAAACTCAGTTGTCCATCTCAGGGAAACCCATTGTTGGATGTATTCCCTGTGGACATTGTTTATTTTGTATTCGTGTTTCACGTACCAATGAATTTAGTAGTAAAAACATCTCAGAGGTTTTTGACATCAAGTTTTGGGCTAATTGCAATACTGAGTGGGTCATCTATTTGGTGACCTGCAATTGTTCTGCTTTCTATGTTGGAAAGACCTCTCGGGCCTTTCGTCTTAGAATTTGTGAGCATTTAAGTGACATTAAAAACAAACGCATTAGCAATGCTTTATATAAACACTGTTTAAAACATGTATCTGCTTCTTTTAAATTTGTTGCCATTGACTGCATTAGGGGGAGATGTAAAGACAAACAGCTTTGGCAGGAATTACTCAGCTCCAAGGAGAAAAAATGGATCATCAAACTTGGAGCATTGTTTTCACCTGGCCTCAATGATCAATTGTGAATTTTGTGTTTGGATTGGCCTTACAGCAGGGCCTATCCCTATATATATGAATGTATTGCGATACTCTGTTTTTTCACTTTTGTATTTCACTGAAGAAGGCTCTGATGAGCCGAAACCGGTTTGAAGTTTTTATGTATCAAGTTTTTTCTGTCATTGTATTTTACAATAATAGTATCTTAGGGGGGGTTTCCTTCCCTACGATAATAAATTGTTCTTGGATGTGGCTATTGCCAACACTTGCTGGCGTTTTTTTGCTGTGAAGTTTTTTTTTTTTTTTGCTGTGGTATTTTTGGTATACCAGTCATAACCCTGCATACGTATTGAGCTCACGGTCTGAAGTTAATAGAGCTTACAGTATAATTGAGAACAGTATCGAAGATATGTTTATAGAGGGTAGGGTGGAAAAAAATGTTTTCAATATGTCCACTTTATACCCTAGATATCCCTATTTGTTTGGTATACTAAAGATTCATAAAAATGTGAGTAACCCTCCCATGAGACCACTAGTAGACGGTCATGGTTCTCCAATGTACCCATGTGCCAAAGTTGTTGATTCAATACTGCAAAAATATTTGACACATGAGCACCAAATATGTAAAGACTCATAGTTGTTCCTTAAGAAAATAGATGGTTTAGAATTTAACATGAATTACAATTTCCTCACAGTAGATGTGAAGGATTTGTATACGTGTATTCCACATGATGTAGGGATTGATTGGGTGAGTTCGGTGCTTAAGAAAAATGGTGCTACAAAGAGTGAGATTGCATTAGTTATCGAACTACTAGAGCTTATACCTTACAATAATTTTTATTATGCTCGGTGGCAACTTTTACTTACATAAAGTTGGTGTTGCTTTGGGTTCCCCATGTGGGGAAAGCATAGCGAATTTAGTAATGGCTCGTTGGGAATTGGAATATGTGTTTAAAAATACTAGTCTCAACGACCAAATAGTTTTTTACACACGCTATCTGGACGATATTTTCATCCTCTTAAATGGTGACATTGAGACCAGTAGATATGTTTTGGAACAATTTAATGGGTCGACCCAATTCTTGCAGTTCACCTCTACATACGATACAGAGGCAATAGCATACCTTGACATTCGGTTAGCTAAGAATAGAGAATTAAGTAGCTTTGTGGCCAAAATTCATAGGAAAAGCACATATTCCAATTCATTTTTACATTTCTCAAGTTGCCACCCGTATCACCAGAAGCAGTCAGTCATCGAGGGTCAACTGGTGGGAGCTGCACGCATAGTGAGTCAGGATGCAGACTTTACGGAAGAGTGTCACTTATTGAAATGCATGTTCCTACATCGGGGTTACCCTGAGATCTTGATAGATAACCTAACTGATGAAGTTAAATATAAGAGATTCAACAGCGTGTATAAACCCATATTGGGTATTAAACATACACTGACTGAGCAGACAGTTAATTCAGATGCAATGTCCTTTAGCAATATAGATCATACTACTATTTTATTTAGTAACCCCAGCTTAAGGTTTATTACTACACTGTCATGTTCCTGGTGTGTGAGCTGTGTCTCATTAAATATTTCCTACTGGATAATGATCTGATTTGGAAAATAACTGTAGACTACTGCGTGTATAGCACATGTCAGAGAGGGCTGCCGTCATGTAGTAATGGCATACCTGCAAGTGTCAGACATCTGTCAACACATTCATCCTAATGCATAGCTAGTTGGCTAGTTGATGACTGTCTGTCCTCGGTACAGATGTGCAGATGTCTGGCATCCATCTTGGATACTTACAGGCAATCTATACTTGACTGACCCTGACATGTCTGCCCAGCTGTGTTATGAATGCCACAGATAGGAATCCACACCCTGTATGTACCGCATGCCATGGATACCTCAACTACACTACCACAGTCAAAAGAACATGCTTGGCTACAGGTCTCCAAGACAGACACTGACTATGTTATGTAACAGATGTTGCATACAAGTCAACTGGAGCACCTCAATGGCCCTCTGCAAGAGGCACCCAGATGATTGGCTGATGCATGTCACTCTCACCCTGAGGATCACCCCAGTTGGTATCTGTTGATTGATGGCCTACTGACACATGGCAGGTGGCATGATACCACTGTACACACATCCCCTACACTTCCCATCTCTCCATGGACAATAGCCTGGTACACACCTATGAACACCTGCACCAATGCACCCCAGTACTGACAAATGTGTAAGTGTGCATTACTGAGAATATCAGTGTCTTTGAGTATGTAGACCTGTAGTTGGGAATACACTGAGGCCCTTCAAACCCACCGCACACCCCATTGCCATAGTTAGATGTGGCTGCTGCTATACCAGACATTACATGTGCCTTGTTACGCTCTTCTCCTTAAGGACTACTTGGGCCTTGCAGTACCAGCACAACACTGTTGTACAAATGGTTTGATAGGCATGGGATACCCACTGAGTTCTTGCAAGTGTGCTTGTGTGTGCATGTGTGTATATATGTAGGGTACATCATTCTGACGGCACATTCTCTTATTACAATACACATTGCAACACAGTATTAAGGCTAGTGATGTTGCTGATCGTAGGGGAGGCATGACAATGCATCACACTTCTATGCCTGTGGCATGTGCATTAGATGCATATCCCTGTAGTAGTACTCTTGGGATAGACAAGGGGTTGTATTGCATTCCTGGTCAATCTGTGATGTGGGTAGGTCAGAGTGTTATCATGAGTTTCAGTGCATACAATATCCACAGTGGGGTGTGGGTGCTAAGTATACTTTCATTACATCATGGTACCCCCAGTACATGTCCTATGTTCCAGTGTATGGGGACCACTGTCACCATCAACCATACAGGTAACTGATAACACTATCCAGCCCAGTTATACATGTGCTGCGTGCAACCTACCTGTAACACAACAGGTACACTGACAAGGTAGTTAGCACTGATAGGCCCAGGTATCTTACATGTGTGTCTGACTGTTATGTGTTTGTCAAGGTGTATATTATGATATGTCACACTATGCATTGTCCATAAGCAACCAGTACATCCCCCATTACCATACCGTACATGCCTGGGGATGTTCTTCATGTAACATGTAACCCGGAACACACCTCATCCTAAAAGCTGTGTGGTGTGTGCAATTAAAGCCACACACATCAGTAGCACTACATACCTAGGTAGGGGTGCATTCCCAGTGTTGCCAAGTAAGAGTGTGCATGTATGTGGAGGAATCTACTTCAGTTTGCAGAATATACATGTCCCAGGAGGTCATCCGTCTGAGAACTGCCAGGCATATGCTAACATTTCACAGGTATCACCCTGTGGACATACATTCCATCACAACTAGTGTTAGATGTGTCAATGGCTTCATCTCCACTGTATTCTTGTGCAGCGATACTGGAGTTGGTATATATAGCTGGGTGTGGCTGTTGTGGACACAGCCCTCATTGCAGTTATTGTTGAGTGCATCCCCCCCCTGTTTAGCTGGCCGTAATACTGTAAAGTTCATGTTAACAGGTTAGGTAGTTGTCTATTACACTATCTGTGGTTCTACAGCACCTCTCACCCTCCAAAAAGAAGGGGTGTGCCACCCACACCAGCACACATATGTTTACTGAATTGAGGATTGCACTACATTGGGGAAGGTGACATATACCCTGCCAGTACCATCATCATTGACATTAAATTAGCAGACTGCTTATTCTCAAATGCATTGTTGTGCCCGTTCTGGCTTGGTAGAATTACATAGGCTACATTGGGTTCCTTTCACAGGTACATCCATCCATGTGTACAGTATTCTCTGTGTATTGCATCAACACCAATACCTCTTTGTGTGTTATACACAAACATGTGGTGTGTGCCACCCAGTGCCCTTACCATTGCCCACTGTAAAAGGGCTGCTAACAGCAGCCACCATGCACTCACCTGTATACATCACCACCAGACCTATCAGCCATGTAGTACAGGCAGTAACTGTTATACAGACCTGTGACATGTGTTCACCTGTACCCAGGATATGGCACAGTCAAGGTGTCACCACAGTGCCATACCCCTTGTAAGATGCGACAGCAGACCATCCTCCTGCTGACACATGGACACCTAGAACACAAATGGATAACATTATGGATACCACAATCAATCAGTGTTAATAACAGCTATAATGCATCATGGCTGGACAGCTACACTTCCTGACATGTAAGCATTAAACGTTACTGCTGACAACATGTTACGCAGTAGTATATTGGTACACCATAGTACACTCATTGTGTGCATCAGAACTATATTAGCCTGTCCCTGCATCGATGTTATGGATGGCAGAGATGTGGCACAGGTACCATGATATGCACAGGGTGTGTTGATGGTTTGCCAGAGACCTCAGCTGGGCCATACATTTGACACCATGTGTGTGAGTGAGGGGTTTTAATTATTGATATGGCTGTGGTGATGTGGTGTGTGTAGGTATGGGGTTGCCCTAGCTGTGTTTGTATTGCATGTGAGTATGCATGCACACAGTTCTGCCATGTGGCTGCCCTATACAGGTGTTTGTTGGACAGCTGCAGACTATACCTGGCAGGGTGTGCAGTTCACTGCCTCAGGCCACAGACATGAGAAGTGTGCCTTCCAGGGGTTTCACGGGCACGTCCAGGCACAAGCCACAATATGGTACTCTCCACTGATGATGACTTATGTCTGCTGGAACCAGGTACCTGCTGGGACTGGCCAGGGCCACATGCACATGGCCTGCTGTGGTGTGGACAATGCCCTCTCCTGCAGTGCTGGGGCTGGTACTGCCACTACAGGAGTGGCTTGGTGTCCTTGCACTTCCACATCGATCTCCAGCTGTTGATGTTGCTGGCCTATGTCCACGTGGCCATCCCACCACTCCTACCACATGCTCAAGCATGGACAATCCACAGTCTAGGAAGGAGTCTCACCATCTCACCCCACTGTCTATTCATGACCTCTGTATAATAATGGAGGGCACCTGCAAGATCACGGATGTTGTCAGTAACAGCTGAAAGCGTAGCCCTCTGCAGCCTCAGAGCCTGTCTGGTGTACCGTTCCATACATGCCTGCACCTATATGACAGCCTGAAACATGTGTCTGGTGGTACCAGATGTGGCACTTCTGCCAGGGGCATGAAGACCAGCAGCCCTCCAATGAGCACCCCTGTACATCTGCCAATGTGGTACCCTGCCGAACATCCGGCTATGGCTGCTGTGTCCAGACACGCATGCCATAGATACCACACTGTCCTGTTCACTGCCACCAACCACCAACTGTCCCTTTGCTATGGCCACTGGAGATGGGGTGTGTATAGGCACTGTAACTGTATGCGGGGATGAGGTGGATAACAGCGGGATGTAAAATGATGGTGCAGTTTTGGCCTCTGACAACCCCACCTGTGCCTCAACACACCTATCATCATTTTCAGTGTCTGTATGGACAACACCATCAGATTGCCTGTAGGAGGGACCCTGACCCAACTTACCACCTGTGAGGGAAAAACAAAAAACTCACTTTAAGACCATGTATGTCATTGCTTAACAGTACACACACACACACACACACACACACACACACACACACACACACACACACACACACACACCCTGACATTCCACCATAATACTTACCTATCCCTGAGTTTACAGACTGTCCCTAGTTTATTCTGTTAAGTTCCCCATCTTGCATCAGTCTTGGAAACGTACAGTCATTAATACCAGTCATTAACATATCATTCTTCTAATTGCCTAGACAAGTGATCACACAACATGACCTGTTACTCCATTACCTCTTTGACTTGATTGGAGTCATTTTTTCAAAGACTCACTGCTGTCATCTAGTATTCACCTGGGTTTGTCCAGACATCTTGAGCATGGCCCCCATATGTTAGGGGCTACTAAAGTCACTCAATAATGTCATGCACAAGAGTGTCATACATAACTATTGTTCAGTAGATGCAAGATATGTTGCTCTATTAACTTTTTATGTGGACTACTGTAATACTTGGAAACACTCTCTGGTGTTGTCTAGTAATTCCCCAATGCATCTGTAGTGCTGCATACGTGGGTATTCTTTCACATTTCTGCTGATTGTAATTATAACAGTATCCCTGGTGTCTAGTTTCCCTCCCAATGAATGTTCCATGCTACAGACCTTATTATATTATCAGCTGTCCTGAGATTACATGTCAGACAAGTATTCCTGGTGTCTCATGTGTCTGTCCATGTCCATGTACTGCACTATTTCAAAGGGAAGTCGAGAGGTATGAACAACTCCACACTCATACATGTGCATACATGAACACATGCACAAACACACACACACACATACGCACACACATCCTACATACATCAACCCCACTCCACTCCATCAGATTGCACTTACAGACAAAATATCCCCCCTAACCCCCACCCCCACACACATGCACTTACAGGTGAGGTTGCATGAAGATATTACACACAGACCTCCCATTACCCATCTGTCAACATGCATGACATATGGCACTCAACAGCATGCAGTGCAGCTATAGTCAATCCCTGCTAGCAGCATTATACATCTCTGTGATGCATGGATTGTGTTAGTAGCTGATGCCTCTTTCTCTGGAACACACTGCACCCATGTACACAGTATTGTTGTGCACCTGTTTGGCACCCTGGCATGTAATGTGCATCATAACTCACAGGTGTACACACCATTGCTGAATTTGTATTACTGTGTCAGTTATGTCTGCTCTGCTGCTCACAGCCCCTATGTGTTTGTACGACATGTACCTGGGATGATATGTGGACAGATATCATTTGTGAATGCCTGATGTCTGATTTACAGATCTCATCATCAGCGGTGCATGTATGGCCAATACGATACAATTACACTAACAACCTTCAAACCTTACTGTGGCTATGGGGAGTGTACACACCCTTATTGATATGATGCCTTCTTCCTTGATATGTCATGGTACCACATTACTGCATATGTTAACATTACATGGACCTGATGTGACATATGACCTGTACAATCAAATGCAGTATCAAACAAATGTGTCAGTTGTGCAGATGCTGATTGAGATGTATTCACTTTGTGGATGCATATGTGTGCACACCCTTATCATGACGGTTTGTTGTACCTACTGTTATGTGTACTACAGCAGTCACTATTCCTGGCAGGGGTATATTAGCATGGGACATCTGCATTTGCCAGCATATGGTCAGTTTGCCCTACAAATGTCCCCAACTCTGCAGGATTGCAAGGTCAGCTCATGCGCACATCACTTGGATGTCACACACTGCTGTCGCTATTGCTGTGGAGTCATGGTTGTGTCTGCCACAGTTCCTGACCATGACTGTGTGGAGATACAGCCATTTGTAGCATCCTTTGGATCTCTGCTTCCATGCAACTGTTGTGCCATGATGACACCCCCTCCCCACCCTCAGCCTTTTTGCAGATGCTTGACAACTATGGCCTACAAATGTGTGTCATTTGCAGTGTCCAAAGCACTGAACACCATGTGTACCAGCCTAGTTCCAGTAATGAATGGCAGACTTACAGGTGTACACTGGCACCAGCAGGGCACAGATGGGGATGATGAGCCTGAGGTGGGTTGAGGTGTTGGTTGTGCAGCCTGTGTATCTTACCTGATACTGTCTGTAGGTTCCCAACGTGGTCTTGGTACACCAGTACACATTGCAACGCATGCCTTTTGGGGACCTTTTCTGTTATGCATACGCTACCTGTAGAGAGGCCTGGCTGATGTTTCTTGTGGTACAACTGTCCCATCTGATTACCCTAAACCATGGGCCACACGTATACAAAGTCCAGGCAATTGCTGACATGGGTACTGCACAACTAGTACTTGCTAGACATTCCTGCAACTCTCTCAGTGTTGTGGCATGTTACTAGGCAGCCTGCATGACTGGATTGCTACATGTGACATCATCTGTCTTGGATGGCCATCTGTTTATTTTCTACATTATTCCTGTCCCATACATCCTTGCCACATATGTGACTGTCTGCACTGTTTGCCATGGTATATGCAATGGTGAGGTATGGCTACATGTCCAAATCCTGGGTGCTACCTGTTGGGTATGGGGTCCACGTCATGGCATGTAAGATGTGTGCAAGCCATGGCTGCCTCTGTTGCAGGTAAGTGGGCACATTTGATGGCCAAACATCTTGGACAGCAGACCATTTTGTGGTGTGAAATTGGGGACCTGTATTTGCTGGAAGGTCCACACTCATCAAGAATGCACATTGTCAGTACCTCAACAGCTGCTTCCACTATATTTTATCTGGAGTGTATGCCAACATATGCTTCCAGTGTTTGTGACGTTATGTATTCCCCATATTTGTTGCCCTAACATAGGATTCCATATTATACATTCATTGCTCATGTTAGGACCACATTGCAGGTTGTAAGGGTTGTGGACTGTAGTATTGTGATATGCCGTAGTGTAGATCTGTAACAGTTGCCATTGTAATACTGGTATATACATCGTTGTAGCACTGTATAAGGGTGATATTTTAGACATATCCCTACTGTAGGCCATTTTTCCAACCATTATGTTCATCTCTGTGCACACATTTTGCAATGACAGAATGTTAGTTATATCGCAGGAGTCTGACATAGCTTCAGATAC
>NC_056725.1:214860993-214899839 GCF_019279795.1 Protopterus annectens
TGTGTATGTGTATACATACATACATATATATATATATATATATATATTTATCTGCATATATGTGTGTGTGTGTGTGTGTGTGTGTGTGTATGTATCATTAGAATGTTTATTGCTTCCACATTGTACATTCCCTATGGTAGCCAGACTGTACTGCATGATATGTTATTGATACCATCCTGACATCATACAGGTGGGATGGATTACTGTCAACTTCTTGTGGCTATGTTGTGTAGGGTCCTGGGTATGGGACTTGCAAGTGTTGGTACTGTGTTGCAAGGCAGATCTGTTTGGCTGTAGGGGAGGGGATGATATCAATAATTGCAAGAGGTACTTAGCTTGGGCCCTCTCACCCCATTAATGGTGCCTTTGGTCATACATGTATTTGTTGTGTTCTCTTTTATATCTATAGATATATATCTGTATATACAGATATATATATCTGTTTACATATATATTGCTATATAGATATATATATATATATATATATATATATATATATATATAGAGAGAGAGAGAGAGAGAGAGAAAGATATATATGTAGACATATATATTTATAGATGTACACATATGTATATACATATATATATATATATATATATATATATATATATATATATATATATATATATATATACACACACACACACACACACACACACACACACACACACACACACACACACACACACACACACACCACACACAAACATTTATCTACATGTATAAAAACATTTTCTCTACTGTTGAATGACTGTGCTGGATGATATGTTTGTGAAAACATCAGGGCTATGCATATCTGACATGGTGCAGTGGTAAATCACTTTGGCTATAGTGTGCAGGGGCCTGGGTTCAAGACTTGCAGAGGGTGATTATTTTGTTACTGGGGAGAAAAGGGGCAGTTGGATACAGAGTGATTTAGGCACTTTTAAGCAGCTATAAGTGGGTTTGCGTGAGTTTGCATGATGGTAAGCAATTCTAACTTCCAGTTAAATATGTTTACAGTCAGTTAACCTCTAGATTGCTTACCCTGTGTAGGTATTGCTTACCTGTGCGCAAACAGGCTTAACCCACTTACTGCTGCTTTAAAGAGCTTACTCCCGCTTACCCTCGCGCTAATTTTTTTAAAAGAAAAGAAAAAGAGTTGATAGGAAAGTGGTGAAAAAGGGGCACAAAGAGGGAAAGACAGTAGGGAAAATAGCTAGGGATGTGCAGGACGGGTGTATGGAAGGTCCATAGCTGACCATTTCTTCTACAGCAACAGCTGTGCATATACACTGATTTGGAGGTAGATTTGGACACTCATACCCCTGAGAGAGGGGTGAGGGCAACAGTAATATCTTGTGAAGCCAATTAGACCAGATTACAAGTGTCTAGTGGACATGTGGAAATGGACAGCTATATATGCGGCGAGATTTTTTATTTTGGGAACAGATTGCCCCTTTTTTGTTTTTGTTTTAAGGTGAGAGTGGGATGTTGGGGAGGGATAGTAGGTATATCTGGGGATGTAGGTAGGGTAGGATAACAGAAAAGACAGACAAGATAGCATACAGGGGTGGTAAATGACATATGTGGGGGTACACACCTTGGAAGGGGAGTGGTGTTTGGAAGTCGGATGCCCATGAGCCCCCTAGTGGAAACAGTAGGACTTAGGTCCCTACCCATGGGCAGTCACAACTGCACCTTCAGTGCTCTAAAGGTGTCTGTGCTGGGGGCTGGTTAGGAGGGGCAGGCTGACCCTCTAGATGTGCCATGAGGCCCTCAAGCTGTCATAGCAAATCTTCAAACTCCTTGCAGAGCTCGCTATGCACCAGACCCCAGACCTGATGATGGGTGACAGTATCCTGTCTGCCCCCGCTACCGGGAGGCAAGCCCCATCCCCTGAGGTGGTTCCACCAGAAGGTGGTGCAGGACCTGTGGACGAGGAGGTCCTGGGGTGGGCCCCAGACATTCTTGTGCCCAGTGTCATGGCCAGATGAGGTGAGAGAGGTGGGTCCGCTGGGACCGGCCTTCCCAAACGTGCTATGGTGTTTCAATTTTAAAACATATATGGGTTAGTAATAGTTAGCACATTCCAGGATTAGGTATAACAGCATGCATAGATATTCCCATTAACCCAAAACACCAGATATGGAACAGTTGCATAGCAAACATAACACATGCATATATTTACCACAGTGGCCATTACACCAGCATGCAAGTACGTTGATGGCAGTATATCACCAATGTGAGAGTATTTCAACATGGCACATAAATAGAAACAAATTTCAATATTTATCAAACAATAGGACATATGTCCCAACAGTAGATTTAATTGTTCACATACTGATTGAGTTGTGTATTTAGTTTATTGTTGCAGACATGGTGGGGGGGGGGTGTCAGTTAACTTGTATATCCCTGTAATTTTCATTACTTTCTTAGTCACTGCTGTGATCTGTACCTTACAGGTATTATTACACTACCCTATGGCCTTAGTTTGGACAGTGGTATGGTTGTAGACAACTATATACATGATCTGTGTTTTACCTGCAATATACACCTCTTACCTGGTATACCTGGGGAGGTTTTCTTTGTTAACACTACCTGACTGTTTCTACACATATTCCAAGATTCCAGGTTGTTCTTATGCACATACCTCTCCATCTCTTATTGCACACACTCTGGGCATGTCTTAACAACATTCTGGTGAAACTGGGACATATTTTGACTATTGCCCTCATAAACCTTTGGTGAGTTGCTACAATGACAGGTTTGTTTTCATATACATTTTCCAAATATTTACAGGCCTGACAGTCAGTTATATGACATTGAATGCTGCCTAAATGTCAGAGATCATCACACTGATATGCCAGGGGGACAGGGTAACAGGCAGCAGATATGGGCCAATTATTTGGGCATTCTGGACAGATCTGTACAGTTGAGGGGTATAATTCTGCATACAGCTTACTACCACTCCCAGGATTCGAACCATGGCTGTGTCTGCTAAAAATAAAACAGTATACATCACAGTTGAGTGTGCCATACAGATATTGCTGTGCATCTTTTCTCTGATTTCTGTCTATAAGTCTCCCATGGTTTTACAATCTGACCTTGTAATTACAACACTCTTATACAGAGTTTCCTAGACGGTTTTATTATGTAACACTGTTTGGATGACAATGATGAGTAATACCTTATTATTCAGAGATACTGCAACACTAACACTGCCATACAATACCAGACTAAACAGTACCAGTCCAGGATTTCAATCTTTTATTTCTAGGCACAGTTTTCATATCTGACAGACATGAGAAGGGGAATGTTTGTTAACACTACCTGAATGTTGCCACACATATTACCAGATTCCACATTATTATTATGCACGTACATCTCACTCTGTTATCTCACACACTCTGGTCATAGCTTCACAACATGGGTGTGAAGATGGGACATACTTTGCTTATTACTCTCATAACACTTTGGTGAGTTGCTAGAGTGACAGGTTTGTTCTTATAGATATATTTCTGACAGTTATGATGTCTGACAATCAGCTGTATGTCATTATTTGCTGCCTAATCTTCTGGGATCATCCCACTGATTTGCCAGGGGGACAGGGTGACAGGCACGGGACCAATTATCTAGACTTTCTGACAATATCTGTACAGTTGTGGAGTATGATTCTCCATACAGCTTACTACCACCCCCAGGATTCGAACCATGGCTGTGTGTGCTAAAAAGACAACACTTTACGTCTCAGTTGAGTGTGCTATTTGGATTATGCTGTCTATCTTTTTACTGTTTTCTAAGTCTCTCAGTTGTACACTATGACCTTGTGATTACAACAGCCATATACAGACATACCTACACATTTTATTTATGTAGCACAGCGTGGGTAACAGTGCTTAATACAACAGTACTATTAAGAGATTGCAACACTACATTACCATATGATACCAGAGTAAACACAAGCAGTCCAGGAGTTAGACCTTTATTGCCAGGCTTTTATCCTTTTATTTACATACATCCTGGGACTCTTCCTGCCATATTGCCTGGTTTATTCAGTACATGCCATACACAACACATGTTTTATACTGGCAATTAATTTTCTACTACTTTTAGGTATTTTTCTTATGACAGTAAATGCAAGATTATTATTAACCTGCCTGGCGACACAGCCTCTGCAGCCTACAGGCATGGGCTTCCTGATTCACAGCCCCTTCTGCTGCCACTGCCAAAGATATAAAAGGAATATTTAGCCATACCTATCCAAAATATACATGAGCTGGCAATTATTAAACAGGTAATAGGATGAGTACTTACACACAGCTGGGACATCACCCAACTGCCTAGCTTCTTGGATCCACTGATCCAAGAGCTCCCTCTTCCTCTGTTTCAGGTCGACATAGTAATGCCTGACCTGCTCACCAGCTCAAGAGATGCCAGTGGCACTGGTGAGGTCATGGGCGAGACGGTCCCAGGCTTCCGCTTTATATTGGTAATGCTGGTACTGGCCCTGCAGCAGACTCTGGTCATGGTCTTTAATGAGGAGTCCTGCCATGACGTCAGACTCCTGGATGTCCCAGCACTGCACCCGGAAGTATGATCCTTCACCCACACTGGCCATAGTGCCTACAGAAGGAAGCTGCAACCAGTTGTGAGATGTAGTCCAACCTGCAGGGTTTAAATAGGGCTGATTTCCCGCATTTTGCTGTGATTGGATGGTTTGGAAAATGCTAAGCTATGGGCAAACCTGCTTACCTAGGGTTGGCATTGCTTAAAGGGGTATACCAATGGGCAAATTGATTTACTGGTCTACATATTGCTTACACCTAATAAGCAGGGGTGTGCAATGCTTAGCATTGCTTAATTTTAAATGTGCACACTATTTGCTATTTGGCATTGATTTATCATTCATTACATGTTATATATTTGTTTAGTATCCATGATTCATGTGTACATGCACTGTATGGGGTCCTTGTGTTTATTGGGGAATTTCACCACTTCATTATGATGACACCTCACATCTGAACTTAATGTAGTACTCCAGTTCACATATTTAGGTTATGTAGTAGGTTATACAACATAAAACTGTATATAGATTCCTTTCACATGTAAATTGTGATTTTGCTATAGTGAGGATCTGTTTGGGGATACCTCAGTCTTATGCACGGCTGTTATGGCTTACTGTTTAAATACTGTGACTATAGTGTATGGCTCCTGGGTACAAGACCTGCAAGGACTGTTTATTTTGTTGCTGGGCAGAACAGCGGTTGCTGGATACAGAGTGATTAAGGCATTTTTAAGCAGTTGTAAGCGGGTTTGCACTGGTTTTCATGATGGTAAGCAGTGTTAACTTCTGAATAAATATGCTTACAGAGAGTTAGCTTCAATATTGCTTAACCTGTGTGCGCATTGCTTACCCCCACGCAAACAGGCTTAAACCCGCTTACTACTGCTTAAAACTGCTTACTCCTGCTTACCCTCCACACTAATTTAGACAGAAATGAAACATGGCTCTTGGGAAAGTTGTAGATTTGGACACTCTATGGATTTATCATTCATTACACATTATACCTTCATTTTGTATCCCTGATTCATGTGTACATATACTGTATGGGGCACTTGTGTTTATCTGTGGATTTTACCACATTATTACAATGACACCTCACATCTGCATTTAATGCAGTACTCCAGTTCACAAATATATGTTATTTAGTAGGCTATACACCAAAAGATATGTTCATAAAGTGATTTCACATCGAAAATGGAATTGACTACAGTGAGAATTAAACCAGGAATGATTGCTCGCAAAGCGAATGCTATGTCTACTACACTATTGCAGAATTGCTTCACTTGCATGTATCTTGCGGTTTATCTTCTTGTGATATTTAAGCTACAATATGCATAGCTAAGCAATGGGCAAACCCACACACCTATGGTTAAATTTAATTTGTTTGATAAAAAAAAATCTCTACTGCTATTTTCTCTTGGAAGAGACAGGTTTCACTTATTGCTGTGGATTCCTGCATGCATCTACACATTTGGCAGACATCCTAGCAACCCCCCATACCTCTAAACCTCTTCAGACAAACTAACTGGACAAAGCTTGACAAATTGTGGTACAACTATGGACATATTTTCATTATTGCTCTTATAAACTTGGGACAGTTGCTAGAGTAACAGCATTTGTTTTAATATACATTTTCTGATGGATTTGAAGCCTGACACTGAAATGTATGCATTATTTATCAACTTCAGTCCTGAGATCATCCCAGTAATTTGCCAGGAAAATGGGGTGCTGTATGGGTGTGGAATATGAACATTCTGCAATGATTTGTACAGTTGGGAGGTATGCAGCCTCCTATGAGTGTTCTCACTCATTGTAATAGCCGGGCGGCATTTCCTGAGTGCAGGTTCATGTGTATTGTGAGAGCTCTGCTCTCAGACACACCCCCTGCACTTGTCCACGTTCCATGTCCATTTAGGAGCAGAGGCAGCTGCCTTCATTACTATGCATGGTGCGCTGCCATGCTGCTCTTAAACGGTCGTTTCAGTGCAGGAACAAACTATTCCTGCATGGACCCTTACTGAACATCTTCTTGGGTACACACCTGCCATCAATTACAGAGACTTTTTGATTAACACCAAATAATGGTCAGCTGTCCTACCAGGATTACACTAACATTTACCCAGTTGCCTGCTACATCAACAGCCATAGATCACATACAGCTTACAAAGCAGCAAAAGGATCTCATTTGTGAAAGGTATCAGCCCAGAGAAGGGTACACACAGATTTCCACAGCATTGCATATACCATGGAACACAATGAAGACAGTCATCAAATGGTGGTGAAAATATGGGGCGACAGTGACATTGCAAAGAACTGGATATCTCTCCAAATGTGTGGAAAAGTCAAGACCCAAACTGGTCAGGGAGGCTGCCAGGAGACCTACAGCAACACTACAGGAGTTGCAGGAATCTCTGGCAAATACTGGTTGCGCATTACATGTGACAACAATCTCCTGTATTCTCCACATGTCTGGCCTAAGGGATGGGGTTGGAAGATGGAAGCCTTTTCTCACACAGAACAACATCCAGGTCTGGCAAATTTCTCAAGAAAAATATATCAGTTCTCCCAAAAGCATGTAAGGAAATGTGTTATGGTGTAATGAGACCAAGGTTTCACTTTTTGGTCACAATACCAAAAGGTTTGTTTGGCACAATAATAACACTGTGCATCACCAAAAGAACACCACCCCCATGGTAAAGTGTGGTGATGACAGTGTCCTGCTTTGTGGTTGCTGTTCATAAGCTGGAAGTGGGCCTTTAGCCAAGGTGGAGGGGATGAGGAACAGTTCCAAATGCCAGTCCCTTGTGGCCCAAAATCTTATGTGTCTGCTAGAAAGTTGTGGATGATGAGGAATTACACCTTTCCACATGACAATGACCCAAACCATACATCAAAATCCAAAAAAGAATGTCTTCACCAGAAGACAATCAATGTTTTGGAATGGCCCAGCCACAGTCCAATCTTACATCCAATAGAAAATCTGTAGAGTGCCCTTAAGAGGCCTGTGCACAAGAGATGCCCTTGCAATCTGACAGAGTTGGAGGGCTTCTGCAAGGGAGAGTGTACAAATATTGCTAAGTCGAGATGTGCCATGCTGATACACACCTTTCCAAGAGGACTGACTGCTGTTATGAAATCAAAAGGTGCTTTAACAAAGCATTAGTCTAAGGGTGTGCACAGTTATGCAACCAGCTTATTGTACGTTCATAGGTTCATAAGTTCATAGGTGTGTACTAGGATAATGGCCCTGGAGCCTTTACAAGCCTAGTCCATAGAACTGCTCTGGCTTCATGCAGCCTGATGTTAGTTCCCAGTGCCTCTATGAAGTAGAGCCACTGGAATGATTAAAGGGGTGAACTTTCTATTTCCCATCCACTCATCAAGATTTCTCTTGAAGAAGGCCAGTGAGGTGCTCTGTTTGACATGTATGGGAAGTCTATTCCAGAGCTTGGGCAGTCTCTGGGTTATGAACTTGTCCCTCCGGCATGTTCTGTTGATTGTGGTAATGAGGATGAGATCTCTGGAGTGTGTGATGTGGAGGGATTGGGATTTCTATAGATGTAGCATTTCTAACAGAGCTGGGTCAGACATGGCTTTGTACGTCAAGCAGAGATCGCCTCTTAGTAGATGATATGTGACAGAGAATAGCTGGAGTTTTTTGAGTCTGTCCTTGTAAGATGTGTGTCTAAAGCCAAGGATCCCCTTTGTGAAGTACTTTTGTGACCTTTCCAGCTGTTGCATATGTCTAGTGAGGTGCATGCCAAATGGGGCATTATACTGAATGATTGGCCTAATGAGGGAAGAGTTGAGAGAGGTGATGACCTCTTTCTTCCCGGATGCAAAACCTTTGGTAATGAGATGTGCCACATAGAAGAACTTTCTGACCACAGTGGCAATGTAGTGGTCAAAGGAGAGGTTGCTGTCAACCTGTGTTCCCAGATCTCTTATAATGCCTTCAGTGTTCAGTGGGCTCCCATCAATGTGGTAATTAGTGGGAGCTGAGTTTTTCCCAAAGGGGATGATGACACATTTTTTGGCATTAAGCTTAAGGCCATGGTTTCAACACCAGTCATTGGTCTCAGTGAGGCATTTTTGTAGGATGTCTACATCACTTGGGGAGTTAATAATGGCTCCCAGCTTGCAGTTGTCTGCTAACTTGGTCAGCCAGATTACCTCCCTGTTGGCTTGGACTTCTGAGAAGTAGATGCCAAACAGGAGAGGACTGAGGACCGATCCCTGTGGGACTCCACTTGTTACTGGCCAGCAGTCTGACTTGGAGTCTGATACTTTCACACTGTGGGTTCTATCTGTGAGCCAGTTTTCAACCCACCTAGTGATATAGGGGTTGATGCCTAGTTTGGTGAGTTTATCAATAATTCCTGAGTGGGAAATGGTATCAATGGCCCTGGCCAGATCGAGGTAGGCTGTATGAACTGCCTTGCCCTCATCCATGGCTCTGGTGACTGATTCAAAGAAGTTAACCAGGTTAAGCAGGCATGATCTACCTTTCACAAAACCAAACTGAGTGGGATATAAAGTTTGGAGATTCCCTATCTCCTTGTTAATTAGTTCCATGATGATGTGCTCCATAGCCTTACATATCAAACTCATCAGGCTAATGGGGTGATAATTCCCAGGGTCTGCAGCCATTCTCCCTTTATGGAGAGGGATGACTGTAGCAGTGTGCCATTTGGTAGGGACAAAGCCTGAAGTGAGGCTGTGATTGGACAGTGCACACAGATGTGGTGCCAGTTCACTTTGTAGTTCATGTAGAGCACATCTGGGGATATTGTTGGGTCCCATGGAAGCTGTATTCTTGGCCTTGAACAATGCAGTTTTAGCTTTTGCTTCAGTAATGCTGGGTGCGGGGCATTCCTCTGGTATTGTGATTGGTCCTTTAGGGTGGGAGAGAGGGGTAAAGTTGGCATTCAACCTGTCAGCCAGTATGGTGTCAATATCTGTTGGCTTAGTATAGGAGATAACATTGTGCAGTAACTCAGAGCAAACCTGGGTATTGAGATGGAAATTCTTGATATAACTATAGAAGGCTTTGTGGTTGTTTTTAGTGTCTGCCACAATTCTGTCTTCATAGCTGGCTTTAGAGGCTTTGATGAGGGATCTCAACTTTTTGTTGATATTAATAAGGGAGTTTTTCTAGTCCTGCTACTTCACCTTTTTCTGCAACAGTTTCTTCCTTCTATTGTAGAGTTTATTAATGGCAGTGGACTACCAGATTAGCTTCCTTTTTTTGGAGGAGAGCATCTTGGTTCTGTTGGGTATGGCTTGTTCCATGAATTTATTTACATGTTCGTACAGTGCAGTGGTGTATCATTTTGCAGTCATGCATCTATTTTCCATTGACATGGGTGCCATGAAGTTAGTCACTTCTGTTTTTAGGAGCCAAATGTCATCTTTGGAGAGTTTTTCATGGTGTTTACCTTTGCAGGGGTGTGTGGCCAAGATGTGGATTTCCATGGTGATTAGTTTGTGGTCAGATCTAACCAGGGAGGAAGTGACTATTGGTGTAAAGGAATGGTTGCTCATATTAGTAAATACCAGGTCAAGGATGTTGCTTCTCTAGTGGGGGTAAGAATGAGCTGGTCCAAGACATTGGAATCATTGAATTCCAAGACGAATTGGGCCAGGTTATTGGTGCATGAGTAGTTTTTCCAGTTGATGGCAGGGTAGTTGAAGTCACCTAGTATGAGAGTGTTGGGTTGGTCCCTTATAGTTTCCAGGGTGCTTAGAAATGTGGAGTGAGAGTCTTGGGACATGCTTGGGGACCTATAGAAGGCTACAACCTGAATCACCATCTTACCCAGTGTTAGTTGTACCAGAAGTATCTCAGATGCATTATGCTGGGCTACTAGTCTGGAGTATGCATATCCTTTATGAATATGGAGACACCACCACCTTTGGAGCTTTGGGCCTTGTTTCGGGGCCAAAAAGTGTGGAATGACTTATAGCCTGGTAGCACAGGGGTGCTTTCTGCTGCTTTAAACCAGGTGCCTGTTACAGCACAAATGTGGATGTTCTCCATTTTGAGGAGTGCTTCGAGCAAGTGAATCTTGAGATTTAGACTTCTAGCATTGAGCAGCATGTCCCTCAGATTGCATTTATTTATAGCTGTTATGGTGGTCATTTCATCTTTGGAACATCGCCTAAAGAAGGCACTATACAGGTGGCAAGACCCTCAGCCAGTATCCGGAAATCCATGAGTGACAGATGCAGACCATCTCTGGCAAAGCATTGAGGTCTGTCATTCATGTCATCCCAAGCAGACAAATACTGGATCCCCTTAGAATGACACCAGAAACTTAACCAATTGTTAAAGTCAATAATTTTCTGCTTGTACTGTGATATCATTCTGGGTGATGGTAGGATGCTGCTCAGGGCTGGGGTCATACCAGCCTGGGGGCACATAATCCAAGAGCTCCTCCATGTTTCTTTTCATGTAGTCTGGGGAGGTGCATCTCAGGTCATTCACACCCACATGGACAGTTACAGAGTCATACTTGTACTTGTTGTGGAGTGACCTGAGTGCGTGTGTTATGTGTCAGATTCTGGCACCTGATAGACAGCTGACTGTTACCTTCTCCTTATTCAACCTAGTGAGTGGGACATCAATGTTCCTCACTATTGAGTCACCTATGATTAGTGCATTGGGCAAACTGTTATGCTTTAGGGGCTTTGGTTGAGGGGCACACTGTGTAGGTGAGCTATGTGTCTTGTGGTTTGTGCTGTGTTGTGGTGGTTGAGTGCATTTCTGCCTTGGAGGTCTCTGCTGTTTAGGTAGGTTTCTACTGAAAGCCTTCATGAAGGTGGGTGTGTGGTTGGTGTTTTTATGTGAGAGCTGTCATGGTGGGTGTTCTGGAGGGCTATGTGTTGTTTGTGGTGTGGTGCAGGTGTTGACCTTCTCCTCTTGACCAGCTATTCCGGTCTTGGCTTGTGAGTGCATGGCTTCCAATTTGGATATATGAAACGCTGTACGCCAATGAATCAGGGAAACCAACTGCTGAAAAAAACGCTATGATAGTGCTGGCTGCAGATAGTAAATCCACGGATCACTGCGATAGTAAAAGCAAAAGTTTATTCCACAAATAACACAAGGTTAAGCGCTTTTACACACCAAAAAATGTGTGCTTCATCAGAAGCTTCTGATGAAGCACACATTTTTTGGTGTGTGGCGGCAACCTGTGTTGTGAATAAACTTTGCTTTACTATCGCGGTGATCGTGGTACTATCTGCAGCACTATCATAGCGTTTTTTTCAGCAGTTGGTTTCCCTGATTCATTGGCGTACAGCATTTCAATACGCCACCATTGTTTTCTATAGTTACATCGCTGTTTTTTGGTTTGTCAATTTGGATATATAAGTGCATCTCTCGTGAGTCTGAGCCCCATATTTCAACTTCTACATGTTAACCCAAACCAATGTGCTTGTTCTTGAATTGGATTGCACAGGTTATAGGTCACATTGAAGGTGGAAAATAGTATCACATGATTGCTGTGGTCTCATGTTATATATAAGACAAACCTGGCATGTTAACAGGGGTGTCTACACTTATAATATCCACTGTAAGATTAGAAGGTTGTTAGTGTAACTGGTTCTGTTGCAACATACATGTACTGCATGTTTTAAAGTATGAAGCCCAATTATGTCATTAATTAGTGAGACCGGTCCCAGTATTATCTCAGTAATGTGTCAGACGAACACAGAATTTATGATGAACAGACCACACATATGAGCTACAATGTACCCCAGGATTCAGCAAGCTCTGCATGGCATGCAGGAATAGTGCAGGAGCTGCTGGAGGCAATATGGCCACCATGCGATCCAGGAATAAGCTCCTGGGACGTGCATGAGTGCTCCTGCACTATCCCTGCATGGACGCAGCTCTTGTATGCAAATTACCCCATTTGCAGGTGAAAACTATGCAACTGATGTGAATTTGTGATCCAGAACGCTGGCAGCCAGCCATGCAGGACAGTGTAGTCTGCAGAAATGTAATTGGTTATTAACCGAGTACATTTCTTCAAAGTACAAAATGGAGCCATGACAGCTGCAAATAAAGAGTGTATATAATGTGAAAAGCATGCCAATGGCCAAATATATGGCCAATTGGCATGAAAAACAGCTGTAAAAATGAAAAAAAAAACTTTTATTTTTTTTAGCCAATTTCATCTGATTAAGTGTAGGACAGTGACGCGCAATGGGATTGGGTCAAAAATAAAAAAAATTAAAAAAAGCTTGAAATAAGCATTCTATCCAAAATCACAATTTTGCCATTATACTCAATGGCAGGCAGAAGACAGCATGGCCAACGAATAGTGGTTGCTAAGGGGGAAAGCTCAGCGTCAGACTTGTAACTAGGCATTAGCAGGCAATCCTATGCAAATGAGGGCAATGATACTGAATCCCAGATCCCCCCTCATGGCTAGCCTGCACCCAACTGTGTCGGTGCAGGAAGACCATGGTGCAAGCCTTAGAGCTAGCTGACATCATAGAGGGGTGTGTCAGGCATACTGTAAGTTTATTGGAGCCCTGTGGCTCAGGTTTGCCCTTAGCTTAGCAGAGCTAAGCAAGGGAGTGTGTCTGAAGCTGCCTAGCAGTCTTTACATTGACTAAATGGGTGAGCACGCCCCACACTGTGTTTTAAATGAAAAAGAAAAAAGTAAACCAGGAAATAGCAGCTCAGTGCACATCTGAGCACAGTGTTTGCGCAGCATGCCCCTGTGCTTAAACAGGAAGGCAATGGGAAGGGAAAACAGCAGTAGAAAGGTAATTAAGGAGAACTTGCATAGCTGGCAGGTGAAATGTATCAAATTCAGCCAATTACACTGGCAGCAGCCAACCCAGCTGAGCATGACATCTGTAACAAATACTGGTGTCACCATAGTAGCCAGTACTAGACAAGGTGACAAAACACACTGCAGGAAATGTGGTGGGCCACATGTGTGTCCATAGGACACACACATGCCAGTCAGAGAGGCTCACATACCCAACAACAGTCTCAGCTAGCAGGACAGGCATAGAATAGACAAACACAAACAAAGGCTGTGCTAAGGCCTCTGATTGATGGCTATGGAGAACATCCCCCTCCAGAACTACACAAACAGACTACAACAGGTCAGGCAGTGGGATGTTAGTTCCGAAGAGTAAGACGTCTGAAACTAAAATGTAGGTCAATCAAAACTAAGACCTGTAGTACACTGATATGCCTCTAGTCAGCATGATAGGTCAGAATACAGAATGAAATGGAGTATCTGAAATACCAGTACAGTCATAGCAGATGTGTACAAGTGTCAGGTGTGCCCCCCAATCCTTTCTAGAAATGTAGTAACATGTATGTGTAGGCATAATAACAGTGGAGCACAGATTACCTGAGCTGGCCAAAGTAGCAGGATAGATTGTAGCATGTGTACAATATGCAGGGCTGCATGTGTTAAGTTGGTGTGTGTTGTATATTGTGCAAGAGTGGTCAGTATGTAGGTATGCTGAGGTTTGTCCTGTGGCCATTGGCCAGTACTGCAGATGACAGGCCAAGTTCTCACAACTGCAGTGCCAAAACCAAATGCATCCCAGCAAAACACATTCCAGCAGTAAGCCATAGTAAATATTTGGAAGTAATATGTGTCACCATTTGAAAGATGGACATGGCATGAATGTGGGCCCATTCATACAAACAGTACTCAAGGGGAAGTACCCAGACAGACAGTGTATATTATGTTACTGTCAAATGGACACAACTTTGGAATTGTACATACAGGTTAGCAGCACATTAGTTGGGGTTGTAGTGGGGAATACCAATGTCATCTGGCCAAACACTGGCAGACCACAAAGGTCACAGGTATGAAGTATTGAAAAACAGCTGCTGTCCCTGCACAAGCCAGCATAAGTGGAATGCCCCATGCATATCTGTGAGTCAGATGCAAGTAGTGTCCATAGCACACATGCACCCAGCTCACCCCACCATGACCCACAAGTACCCCTCCGTTCTTACCTCTGCTGTTGAGAATGATACTATATGACCCACACCTCTGTATGGCAATAGCCAAAGAATGCAGCATGCAGAACAGGTGTCCCAAGCAGGTGTGTCCCTAGCTGTAAGCAACACCCTGCCAGCATCCACACCACTAGATCAATAATGACAGAAAGTATTGGCATTAACACCTTGCACACCTACCCAGTCACCCCAGGGGAATATAGTGCATTGCAGTCTGGGACTGTAGGAGTAACACAATGCAACGGTCTGCTACAGCTAGCTTGTATCTCTACAAAATGGCCTACAGTCCTCTGCCAAAGGCCTGTGTCTCACCCGTACTGCCAATGTATGTTATGTCATGGACTCCCAAATAACAACATAACACAGTCCACAGATCCCAAATGCAAGGCCATGTGGACAAATCCCAGTAACATGTCTGCCATGTTCTACTGCATGAACTGTGGACAAACACCGAATTACTGCTGAGATGAGGTGATAACTATAGGGAACTTATCAGATAATGTCTGCATAATGTTTGTAAAAAGATAGAATAATAGAGGGGGAGGGTAGGAGCATGGGCGGCATGGAGTGTGTGAAGTCTAAACTCAGTCTTGTGCACATACTATCCCTGCCTGCAAACACAGGAATGGGTGGCTACAAACCTGCTTGTAAACCACAATGTGAATGGGTAATGTCAAGAATTATGACCCCTGCCTCTGGATAACCTGTGTGAATCTGTTCAGCTGTGAGGTATGACCATAGCAGGATATGGCCATACTGTCTTGTCGATGGATGAACAAGCATGGAATCTTCAGCCACCACTGTACCAAGGTGCTGAACCATTTACACAGACCCAGCAGTAAGTGTCTGCAGCTTCCCATCCAGAATGGCATGATTATGCAAGAATATGTAGGCTGCAGACCACAATACTGGACGTGGCTGCATTCACCCTGTGTTTGCCAGGACATCCCTGCAAGCAAATATGTATACCTGACAGTACTTGATGACATAAAACATCACAGTGTAAAACAGTTCTTATGTCTGAATATCTCTGCTAACACCATGACCATGCAGCAGAAGCAGCACAGACACAATTACCTACAGTAACCCACTACCCTTTGCCCATTTGACCCTATATTGTCAACCAATCTACAGTTATCCCACAGAAACAGGTTGCTAGCTGTAGGTGTAGAACACAAAAGCCTGCACTGGAGTACAATCTACCTGGAATGGATTCACACATTCAATACAGAAGTTCATACTGGGCATGCTTCCACACTTAGAGAAACGAAGGCCATGTCTAACAACAAAATACTGAAAGCTCATACTGGGCATGCTAACATACTTACAGACATGAAGCCCATGTCTGGCAATAACAGTGGACTATACGTATCTGACATTCACAGATGTTTGTGCACACACACTCCTCAGGACACACCAGTCATGCTTTGAACACACATTGGATAGGAATACACACATATATCCAAGGACAACACACTATAATAGGCCAAAACTATACACACCTAGATGTGTGGAAGAGAGTGCCAGACAGTAACAACGTGCCTCACATCATGAGGCCTGTCCCACCCAGCACACATCCAGTTGGCTAAAACCACATGATGTGCAAATGTCAATCACTGTAGACATTTGCCTCTGGTATCCCTCAGCACTATAGTGTCTGTGGTGTTTGTGCTAACTGTGTAATATGACTATACAAGTCAGTAGTCATCTAGCAGTTGTATACATGTACCTGTGGAATATAAATCTGTGCATGACTGAGTGTTGTGTGCCTGCTTTTAGATGAATGTGTTATGGCCCATGCACATGCACTGCACTCCCCATTGCCCTACTATGCCAAACCTGCTGATGTCTTCACCTTGAAATACACCTTTGGGGAGAGAGTAGCCCAGTAATCTCTGTAGCATGTCCTATAACTGTGTAATGCTGTCATGTGATGTACTAGTTAGATAGGAGTTCTAATCCCAGACATGGCAAGTGCAAAGGTTTGTGTGTTTGTTTGTCTGTGGAGGGATCTATGCTTTTGAGGCCATTCACAGTCACTACAACTTCCATTGCCCTACTTTGGCAAGCCTGCTGATGTCATTCACTTTGAACTACACCTTTGGGGAAAAAAGTAACCCAATAATCTCTGTGGCACATGCTATAACTGTGTAATGCTGTAGTGTGATGTACTAGTTAGGTAGGAGTTCTAATCCCAGACATAGCAACAGTGAGACTTGATGTGTGTGTATGTCTTTCCGTCTGTCATACATATCCTGGGTGGAGGTAATTGTGAGTGTGTAACAAGAGGACTCACTGTGGGGTGGATTTTGTAAATTTCTTATATGGTGGGCCTATTATATGTATCAATGTCCACCTTACAAGGATAACACATGTCAAATGGCAGAGAGGCTGGGGTAGACAGTCCATACCCCTACATGTGACATCATGGCTTGTCGAACAATATAGGCAACCCTTGTATTACCCAGAGAACACTCTCCACCCATGTCTCATACACAAACACACTTGGCTATGCAACAACCATTATGTTGGTAGTTCCCTGCATATTGCCTGCAGATAGTAACCATGATGTAATTTGCAGTGGACTATGGAGGACATGGCCCCTGTCCCATCCCTACAATAGGCAAATCATTGCATACAGTGCTCCTTCACTATGTTTCCCACTGGACGCCTGCAACAACTGTAGAGCCAGCTAATGTAACCCACAAATGACATACCATGCCTTATATACATGCTCTGTATGGACAGATGTCACTGATACCAGGGAATACCTATATCATGCTGTCAATGTAAGTGAAGAGTCAACCTGGTGTCCATTGCCAGTTCTCACCACATGAGGTCAGGAATGGCACATCAGATGATAACAATCTGTCTACACAACATGCCCCAGACACCCCAGGTACACTTCCACATGTCACAGAACATGCATGTGGGACATGTGCACATCCCAGACACTGTCCATGTCATGGAATATAGAACACATACATAGCAGGCATTGCACAGCACAGGCCACCCACAATAGTAATCCAGATGACAGGATGGTGAATACAATACCCACCTGTATGGGTCAATCCAGACACTACACCCCTGAGCCACACTGCAGACCATTGTCATGTGGCATGATGCCAAGTTATACCCTTTACCTAGCCTTGTACAGTCATCTGGCATACTTAACTACTACACACCTGTGAAGTAATGCACCCATGCATGTCAGTACTGGCAAACCTGTGTCTGTGTGTGTGAAGTATAATGATTTGGACACCATTCACACTCACTACACCTCCCACTTGCCTACTGAAGCATGCCTTCTGATGTCAGACACCCTGACATACCTGTTCCCCATATATCATCCTGATAACCCCTGTGGTGCATGTGATACCTGCTTATTACTGTATTGTGGCAAACTAGCTAGTTAGGAAGTCTAATCCTGGCCCTTCCAACTGCGATAATGTGTGTGAGTCCCTGAGAGAGTGTGGCTGTGTTAACTTTGATACCTGTTCATGTGGATATGCACTTGTACTACACCTACCTTATCTCTCCTTTATCACTGTTGCTGATGTCACTCACCATCAAATATACCTTTGGACAGCTCCCCACCATGTAAGCTCTGTGGCACATGCAATAACGGCATAGACATGTGACAGCAATGCATAGTCAGGCAGGGGTTTGAAACCCTGTTATGGTGAGTGTGTGACACAAACATGCATAGGTTTTACTCTCCCACCCCCTCCCTTTCTTACTTTGTCTCAGTCTGTCTCTCTCACTCTCTGTCTGTTGGATGTGGAGAAGTACACCAGCTTTGCTTAGACAGCAGCTTGTGTTTTGTAAGTGTTGCTCATGATCAGCTGATGGCCTCTGCACGAATTGCAGTCCCCCACTAGCTGATTACATTTGGAACAATTGCATGGAAACACACTCCTATAACTAGGAACATCATGTAGGTGTTGGCCATTTTCATTCACTGTGAGCAGGATTTCATGTCAGTGTTTGTGAAACAGCATCACAGATGGTAATGGGATATACCTCTAACAACATACACTGTGGAAAAAGGCCAACAAACAGGAGGGGGATGTTCCAGACATAACTACAGAATGTAAGTGTTACTCTTCTGCATTTGGAGTAATGTTGGTTTAGCAGGGTTTATGTGGATATGGCTGGTCTACATGATTTAATACCTATCATGACAGTGTTATGTGTTTGAGGAAACTCCCACCTGTAGGTTTATCTGCAGACTGGCCAGTGTTTGAAGTCTTATGAGGCTTGTGTTACTCACAGATCAGCTATCTTAGAACTGCAGAAGCATAGTCTGAGGATTGCAGTCAGTACATGGTGACAGCCAAGAGTGTGACTGAATTCATATCCCTCATAGGACATATGTCACAACAAACCCTGTTACAACCGTAAATGTATGAGGTTATCACAGTAATGTGCCAATACTGGCCCAGTGTTTAGGCCTCCAGCCACAAATTTGTCAACCTTTGTGCATATGTCATGCAGGAAGAGGTGCATATGTTCTGTACACCATTATTTATTTAAATCATACCTGATAACAAGATAGTCAGATATCAGACTGCTAGACATGCTATGTATAGTAGGGGTTATATTTGAGGACATAACTTGGGAATTCTGTGTTTGTGTGTACAGTAGTGGTGTCTGTGTACTTATGGTGATTGTCGACAGCATGTGTATTGTGAATATGTACCTTGGCCTGTGTACAGACTGTGGTATATGTCCTTGTTCTTGGTCCTTTTCTAGCTGATGTTACATGCTACTCCAGTGTATGGTATCCTATTGTCTTACATGTTTGTAGGGCCAAAACAGACATGTCCCATACCACAGATAGGCATCGGACCACACTGTGTCATGAGCGAGTATATGTAGGGTTAGTGTGTGAGTGGCACATATGAGGATGGTGTTGATCAGACAGTCCATATACTGTAAGAGTAAGCTTGCTTACCATATATGGCAGTATCTGTGTTCACATTGGTTGTGGGTATGCACTTTCACACAGGTGTCTGTTACTCTTTGCTGTGACATGCCTGTAGAGCCTGACATATTTGGAGGTACATGTGCATTCCCCCATAAGAAATGTAGGCCAGTGTTGTGGCAGTCTGCCTGTAGTTTGCACAGTGCTTTGTTACATGCCCAGTAGATTAGTGTAATTACCCAGTGAGATGTTATATCCAGATATTTGCCAGGTACTGCTGATGGGCCACCATAACTGTGATGTATTTCTGACAAAGCAGTGGGATGCTGTACAGATGTACGTCACTAACTAGTGGGTAGTATGTGGCCATGTGACCTCTGCATATGTAGTCCAGTATTTACGTGATATACCCATGTAGATGGCTGTTAGCATCCACATTGTCAGGCTTGGTCCACATGTCTCGCACTAAGGGGATCTGTGTATACCTCTTGACTGACCAGAGTGTGCCAGACTGTCCGCATGTATTGGTCATATCTCTGCTGTGGTCTGCAGGATCATTACTGTGATATCAGTGGTACTGTACTATGATGACCTTAGGATGTCTGTCAGTAACTGATGGCGTACATGTCAATAGCAGATATGACCTCCCACACACAACATGTCCGTTATGGCAACCCTTTTTACAGTAGCAAGAGTCTACATATATACCTGAAATACATACATGACATCCCCTTGCACTAAGAGGTTGAGATTAATGGTGCTGAAGTATGACTCCACTCCATGTTCTAGAGATATGATAAACATATATATATATATATATATATATATATATATATATATATATATATATATATATATATATATATATATATATATATATATATATATATATATATCTATATATATATATATATATATATATATATATATATATATATACATATACACATCTATATATGTCTACAAGTATACAGATATATAAGATATATATGCACATATAGTTATAGATATCTACATATATATTTACATCGACGTAAATATATATATATATATATATATATATATATATTTATATATATATATATATATATATATATATATATATATACGATGTACATATATGATGTACATGTATATATATATATATATATATATATATATATATATATATATATATATATATATATATATATATATATATATATATATATATATATGTATACAGAGGATGTATATATATATATATGATGCACTATACAGATGTATATAAATACATATATATGAATATATATGTGTATGTACATGTACACATATATCTACATATGTATATGTATGCATCCATATCCTTGTCATGTGTAAACATTACTGTTGTGTATACCTTCCCAGATGTATCACACCATATATCTGATATGTGTATATTTAGATATAACAACATATGTGATGCAACAGTAATATCACTAACAAGTACTACACAATTGTAGAAGTCACAGCAATTGTTTAATACTATTCAATATGTGTACTCACAGATATATTGGAAAAACAACAACTGTCTTCACAGTTGTCATGGTGTAGTGATTGTTGTGGCTATAGTGTATGTGGTCCTGGGTTCAAGACCTGCAAGGGCTGTTTATTTTCTTGCTGGGCAGAGCAAGGGCTGTTGGATACAGAGTGGTTAAGGCAGTTTTGAGCAGATTTAAGCATGTTTGCATGGGCTTGTGCAAAGTAAAGTGGTGTTAAGGTACAATTAAATTTACTGGTGCTTACATCATGTAGGCTTCGCTTACCAGTGAGCAAATGTGCTTAGCTGTTATACTGCAGCAATGCTGACACCTGCTAAGCATGGCTCAACTCTGGTAACCACTGCTTACATCCTAGTCTGATAGCATAGCAGGGTAATGACCTCTGTAATGTGTATGTAATGCCATGTACATAACATGCATCTATGTGCTGCCATTACAGTAACAAGGGATGTTAGTCTCTTGTCTGGGACACTTGAGTATATGTGGCTTGTACAACACTCTTATCCATGTGAATGTGTTACATAGAAGGGTTGTATCCCAGGTTATATGCAGTCACACTGGCATGTAGTGTATCATTACGTTACTACTGTTGACAGTACTTTCCCAAGCAAGAGTAGATTGCTAATTGTAGTACTGGAAACAAAAACCCCTGCATGCATAGATGGACTCTGAGTCCTCACTGTCATGTTCCATGTGTGTGTGTGAGCTGTGTCACATTATATATTTCTTACTGAATAATGATTTGACATGTGGAAAATAACTGTAGACTTCTGTCTTTATAGCACATGTCAGTGAGGGCTGCCATCATGTAGTAATGCCATATATGTCAATTTCAGATGTCTGTCTGTCAACACATTCATCCTACTGCATAGGTAGTTGGCGAGCTGATGTCTATCACTCCCTGTACAGATGTGCAGATGTCAGGTATCCATCTTGTATACGTACAGGCAATTTATGTTTGACTGACACTGACATGGCACCGATAGGACTCAACACCCTGTACGCACCACATGCCACAGATACCTCAACTACACTACCATAGTCAACAGAACATGCTTGGGTACAGGTCTCCAAGACAGACACTAACCATGTTATGTAATACATGTTGCATACATGTCAACTGGAGCGGCTCACTGGCCCTCTGCAGGAGGGACCCAGAGGATTGGTTGATGCATGTCACTCTCACCCTGAGGGTCACCACAGTAGTGTCTGTTGATAGATGGCCTGCTGTCACATGGCAGATGGCATGATATCACTGTACACACATCCCGTACACTTCCCATCTCTCCATGGACAATAGTCTGGTACACACCTATTACTACTAGCACCGATGCACTCCAGTACTGACAAATATGTATATGTGCATTACTGAGAATATCAGTGTCTGTGTGTTAGTAGACCTGTAGTTGGGAATACCCTGAGGCCCTTCATACCTACTGCACCACCCATTGTCAAAGTTAGTTGTGGCTTCTGCTGTGCCAGACATTACATGTACCTTGATACGCTTCTCTCCCTAAGGGCTACCTGGGTCTTGCAGTACCAACACAACATTGTTGTACAAATGGGTTGATAGACATGGGATACCCACTGAGTTCTGGAAAGTGTGTGTTTGTGTGCATGTGTGTATATATGTAGGATACAGCATTCCGAGGCCACATGCTCCTATTACAACGTGCATTGCCACACAGTATTAGGGATAGTGCTGTTGCTGCCTATAGGAGAGGCATGACAATGTATCACCCTACTATGCCTGTGGCATCTGCATTTGATGCATATCCTTGTAGTAGCACTCTTGGGATGGACAAGGGGTTGTATGACAGTCCTGGTCAATGTGTGATGGTAGGTATGTCAGAGTGTCATTATGGGTTCCAGTGCATAAAATATCCACAGTGGTGTGTGGGTGCTGGGTATACTGTCATTGCACCATGGTACCCCCGATACATGTCCCATGTACCACTGTATGGTGACCACTGTCACCATCAACCATACAGGTAACTGATACCACTATCCAGCCCAGTTATGCATGTTCTGTGTACAATCTACCTGTGACACATTGAACATACTGACAAGGTAGTTAACACTGGTAGGCCCAGTTCTCTCAGATGTGTGTCTGACTGTTATGTGTTCATCAAAGTGTATATGACAGTATGTCACACTATGTATTGTCCATTTACAACCATTACATCCCCATTACCATATTGTACATGCCTGGGGATGTTCTGCATTTAACATGCAACCTGGAACACTCCTCATCCTAAATGCTGTGTGGTGTGTGCAAAGAAAGCCACACACATCAGTAGCACTACATACCTAGGTAGGGGTCTAGTCCCAGTGTTGCCAATTAAGAGTATGCTTGTATGTGGAGGAATCTACTTCAGGTTGCAGAATATACATGTCTCAGGGGGGTCATCTGTCTAAGAATTGTGTGGCATATGCTAACATGTCACAGGTATCATCCTGTGGACATACATCCCATCACAACTACTGTTAGCTGTGTAAATTTCCTCTTCCCCACTGTAGAGGTGTGCAGCAATACTGGGATTGGTATATATAGCTGTGTGTGGCTGTTGTGGACACAGCCAGCATCATTGCAGTTACTTTTGAGTTTATACCCCGTGTAGCCGGCCGTAATACTGTGAAGTACATGTTAACAGTTTAGGTATTTGTCTATCACACTATCTGTGGTTCTACAGCACCTCTTACCCTCCAAAGAGTAGAGGTGTGCCCCCCTCACCAGCACACATATGTTTACCATGTTGAGGATTGCACTACAATGGGGAAGTGGACATATACCTTGCCAGTATCATCGTCAATGACATTAAACTAGCAGACTGCTTATTCCACAATGTGTTACTCTGCGTAGTCTGGCTTGGTGGAATTACATAGGCTACAATGGGTTCCTTGCACAGGTACATACATCCATGTATACAGTATTCCCTGTGTAGTGCATCAACACCTAAGCCTCTGTGTGTGTTATACATAAACATGTGGTGTGTACCATCCAATACAACTACCATTGTCCACTGTAGAAGAGCTGCTAACCACAGCCACCATGCACCATGCACCCCATCCAGCCACTACCTTTCTCTCCAATCCACTAACAACCTTGATTATAGCAAGCACAGATGCTCATAAGCCTAGTACTTATTATACAGCAGGAACTTCTCATTGTAACATTTGTTAATGTCTGTTATGTACTTCACAGATAAAGATTCTAGTTGTCTACTGATGTACTATGTTCTTCATCTGTAAATATGTTGTAAGTAATTGCTATGTTAAATTGTTAATCACTATGTAATTCAATGTAATTATTGTCTGTTTATTTTACTGTGGAGCTTTTCTCCCCGGGCCTCCGCTGAAAATGGACCTACGTCCAGTCGGACACTCCCAGTCAACAAATTTAAATAAATAAATAAATAAAATTTACCTGTATACACCACCCCCAGAACTATCAGCCATGTGGCACAGGCAGTAACTGTTATACAGACCTGCGACATGTGTTCACCTGTACCCAGGATATGGCACAGCCAAGGTGTCACCACAGTGCCATGCCCCTTGTGAGATATGACAGCAGACCATCCTCCCACGGACACATGGACACCTACAACACAAATGGATAACATTATGGAGACCACAATAACTCAGTGTTACTAACAGCTATAATGCATCATGGCTGGACAGCTACACTACCTGACATGTAAGCATTAAATGTTACTGCGGACATGTTACACAGCAGTACATTGGTACACTGTAGTACAGTCACATTGTGCATCAGAACAATATTAGCCTGTCCCTGCATCAATGTTATGGATGGCAGGGATGTGGCACAGGTATCACAATATGCACAGGGTGTGTTGTTGATTGGCTAGAGACCAAGGGTGGGCCATACATTTGACACCATGTGTGTGTGACTAAGGGATTTTAATTACTGATATGGCAATGGTGATGTGGTGTGTATAGGTATGAGGTTGCCCTAGGTATGTTTGTATTGTGTGTGAGTATGGATGCACACAGTTCTGCTATGTGGCTGCCCTATACAGGTGTTTGTTGGACAGCTGCAGACCATACCTGGTAGTGTATGCAGTTCACCGCCTCCGGCCATGGACATGAGAACTGTGCCTGCCAGGGGTTTCATGGGCACATCCAAGTACAAGCCTCAATATGCTACTCTCCCCTGATGATGACATACGTCCACTGGGACTAGCCAGGGCCACATGCACATGGCTTGCTGTGGTGTGGTGTGGACAGTGCCTCCCTGCAGTGCTGGGGCTGGTACTGCCATTACAGGAGTGGCTTGGTGTCCTTGCACGTCCACGTCGACCTCCAGATGTTGATGTTGCTGGCCTACATCCAAGTGGCCATCACACCACTCCCAACATAGACCCATCATCCCATCCCACCATCTATCCATGACTTCTACATAATAATGGAGGGCACCTGCAAGATCATGGATGTTGTCACTTTCAGCTGAAAACACAGCCCTCTGCAGCCTCAGACCCTGTCTGGTGTACCATTCCATACTTGCCTGCTCCTCCGTGGCAGCCTGAAACATGTGTCTGGTGGTACCAGATGTGGCACTTCTGCCAGGGGAACAATGAAAATCAGCCCTCCCAGGAGCACCCCTGTACATCTGCCTATGTGGTACCCTGCCAGACAACTCCAGACAAATCAGCCATAGATGCCACACTGTCCTGTGCACTGCCATTGACTGCCAACTGTCCCTCTGCTATGTCCACTGGTGATGGGGCATCTATAGGCACTGTGACTGTGTGCAGGGATGGGGTGGATAACAGGGGGATGTCAAACAATGGCACAGTTTCAGCCTCTGACAATCCTGCCTGTGCCTCAACACACCTATCATCATTTTCAGTGTCTGTATGAACACCAACATCAGATTGCATCCCGGAGGGACCCTGACCCATCTCGCCACCTGTGAGGGGAAAACAAGAAATGCACTTTAAGACCTGTATGTCATTGCTTAACAGTACACACACACACACACACACACACACACACACACACACACACACACACACACACACACACACACACCCTGACATTTCACCATAATACCTACCTGTCCCCGAGTTTTCAGACTGTCCAAAGTTTATTCTCTTAAGTTCCCCATCCTCTATCAGACTTGGAAACTTATACTCATTAATACCAATCATTAACTTATCATTCTTCTAATTGCCTAGACAAGTGATCACAAAATATGACCTTTTACTCCATTACCTCTTTGACTTGATTGGAGTTGGTTTTACAAGTACTCACTGCTGTCATCCAGTGTTCACCCTGGGTTTGTCCAGACATCATGCGCATGGCCCCCATATGTTAGGGGCTACCACAGTCACTCAATAATGTCACGCACTGGAGTGTCATACATAACTATTGCTCAGTAGATGCAAGATCTGTTGCTCTATTAACTTATTATGTGGACAACAGTAATATTTGGATACACTCACTGGTGTTGTCTAGTAATTCCCCAATGCAGCCGTAGTGCTGCATATGTGGGTATTCTTTCACTTTTCTGCTGATTGCAGTTTTAACAGTATACCTGGTGTCTAGTTTCCCTACCAATGCAAGTTCCATGCTAAAGACCTTATTATACTATCAGCTGTCCTGCGATTATATATCAGGCAAGTATTCCTGGTGTCTTATGTTTCAGTCCATGTCCATGTACTGCACGATTCCAAAAGGAAGTTGAGACGTATGAATAACCCCACAATCACACATGTACATACATGGACACACACACACATACACACACACATTCTACATGCAACAACCCCGCCCCACTCCACCAAATTGCACTTACCGACAGAATAACCCCCCCCACCCTCACCCTCCCACACACACACTTACAGGTGAGGTTGCACAAAGATATTACACACAGACCTCCTATTAACCATCTGTCAACATGCATAACATATAGTACGCAACAGCATGCAGTGCAGCTATAGTCAGTCCATGCTAACAACAGTATACATGTGTGTGATGCATGGGCTATGTTAGTACGTGATGCCCCTTCTCCTGGAAAATACTGCACCCATGTACACAGTATTGATGTGCACCTGTTCAGCATCCTGCCATGTACTGTGCACCATACCACACAGGTGTACACACCATTACTGAATGTGCATTATTGAGTCAGTTATGTCTGCTCTGCTGCTCACAGCCCCTATGTGTTTGTCCGACACATACCTGGGATGATATGTGGACAGATGTCATTTGTGAATGCCTGATGTCTGATTTAAAGATGTCATCATCAGCGGTGCATGTATGACCAATATGTTACAATTACACTGACAGCCATCAAACCTTACTGTGGCTATGGGAAGAATACACACCCTTATTGATATGATGCCCTCTTCCTTGATATGCCATGGGACCACATTACTGCATATGTTAACATTACATGAGCCTGATATGTGACATATGTCCTGTACAATCAAATGCAGTGTCAAACGAATGTGTTAGTTGTGCTGATGCTGATTGAGATGCATACACTTCATGGGCGTGTATGTGTGCATGCCTTTATTATGATTTTTTTTTGCACCTACTGTTATGTGTACCACAGCAGTCACTATTCCTGGCAGGGGTATACTAGCATGGGCCATCAGCATTTGCCAGTATGTGGTAAGTCTGCCCTACACATGTCCCCCAACTCTGCATGATTGCAAGGTCAAATCATGTGCACATCCCTTGGAGTTCACACACTGCCATAACTATTGCTGTGGAGTCAGGGTTATGTCTACCACACTTCCTGACCCTGACTCTGTGCAGATACAGCCATTTGTAGCATCCTTTGTTTCCCTGCTGCAGTACACTGTTGTGTCATGATGATACCCCCTCCCCACCTTCAGCCTTTTTGTAGATGCTTGACAACTATGGCCTACACATGTGTGTCAGTTTGCAGTGTCCCAAGCACTGAACACCATGTGTAACAGCCTAGTCCCAGCTAATGAATGGCAAACATACAGGTGTACACTGGCACCGGCACGGTGCAGATGATGATGGTTGACCTGAGGTGGGGTGAGATGTTGGTTGTGCAGCACAGGTATCATACGTGATACTGTCTGTAGGTTTCCAACGTGGTCTTGGTACATCAGTACACACTGCAATGCATGCCTTTTGGGGACCTGTTCTATTACGCATATGCTATCTGTAGAGAGGCCTGGCTGATGTTTCCTGTGGTACAACTGTCACATCTGATTACCCAACCCATGGCCCAGACGTTTGCAGAGTCTGGGCAATTGCTGGCATGGTTACTGCACAGCTTGTACTTGCTAGACATTCCTGCAACCCCCTCAGTGTTGTGGCATGTTACTAGGCAGCCTGCATGACCAGTTTGCCACATGTGACATCATCTGTCTTGGATGGCCGTCTGTTTATTTCCTACATTATTCCTGTCCCATACATCCTTGCCACATACATGACTGTCTGCACTGTTTGCCATGGTATATACAATGGTGAGGTTTGGCTACATGTTCATCTCCTTGGTGCTACCTGTTGGGTATGGGGCCCATGCCATGGCATGTAAGATGTGTGCAAGCCACGGCTGCCTCTTTTGCAGGTAAGTGGGCACATTTGATGGCTAAATGTGTTGGACAGCAGACCAATTCTTGGTGTGACATTGGGAACATGTACCTGATGGAAGGTGGATTTCCATGACAAATGCATGCGGTCAGTACCTCAACAGCTGCTTCCACTATATTTTATCTGGAGTGTGTCTACACATATGCTTCCAGTATTTTTGAAGGTATGTATTCCTCATATTTGCTGTCCTATCATACGATTCCATATTACACACTCATTGTTCATGTTAGGACCACATTGCAGGTTGTAAGGGTTGTGGACCGCAGTATTGTAATATGCTGTAGTGTATATCTGTAACAGCTGCCATTGTAATACTGGTATATACACTGTTGTAGCACTATATAAGGGTGATGTTTCACACATGTCCCTACTGTAGGTCATTTGTCCCACCATTATGTTCATCTCTGTGCACACATTTTGCAAAGACAGGATGTTAGTTATATTGCAGAAGTCTGACATACCCTTCAGATACACCATCATGGTGACCACTGTGATGCAGTGCAGTTAACAGCAACAATACATGAACATGTATGACATGCATTATGGGTAGGTGTGTTAAATGTGTGCATGGAATATACCATAGCCATAACATGACCGGTATATTGGAAACCTGAACAAAAACCATACTCACCAGCTACTGGCTGCTGCCTTGGAGGTATACCAAAGGGACCTACATAAGTGTGTCAGTAGCTACAGCTGTGGCATTGGTACAGGGTGGGTGCAGCATTACAGTACATCAACAGTAAGCCCACAATACTACAGATTATGCACATCTGTTTATTACTACTACGCAGCAACAGACTATAGATATGTCATCTTACATATGCATGGTCTAACTGTACAGATGCGGATGGATACACGACAATGGTCTAGTGATGTGCCCTGTGGCCTTAACTGCATGCTCCTCTGCCATTGTGTGAATAGCACCCACCTCCACTATGCTCTTTGTCAGGTGTTGTGTGTGCAGGTGGGAAGGTACCCAGAAGCTGGCAAGAAGATTATCAACATGTATCAGGAGGGGATGGATGGTACAACCCCCCCCTGTTGGGAGCTGATCCCACCCTGACTGCAGCAGCACACTGACAGGCATTGCGAAGTAGGTCTTTGCAATGATGCCGGACCTGATCATAACTACAGTTATGCAGGCTGACATCATTTATCCTGTGGACAAGATCATTCCACAGGGTGGTCTGCTCCTGCTGCTCATGGGCTGTTTGGCCAAACAATACCTGGTAGTGCTGCACCAGGTGTGCGATGACGACCTTGTTCTCCTCTGCTGTATAACTAGGAAGCCTTTCCAGGGACATCTTGCCTGAAAGAAATAAAGATGGAAACAGGTCTGAGGATCTCATACAGCAAGTTTATCATAGTTCTTAATGCACATCTCTGTCTAACCCCCACCATATCTGCAGCAACAATCTGATCATACAACTCATTAGGTATGTCTACAGAAGACCTACCATTGGGACATATATCGTATTATACAACACTTTGTGCTATGTGTTTGTAGCCATGTTCCCTGTGGAGACACTATCATTGCTGGCCTGTTATGGACAATGTCACCTGCATGCCATTGTAAGGCCCACTATGGTTCCATATATGCACGTGGTCTGTTTGCAATGTGATTGCTGCACATCTGTTGTTTTGTGTTATTGGGGATATCTATGCATGCTGTTGGACATGATCTATTACTACCTGCATATGTTCTATAATAGTGACAAAATGTCATGTTAAGGGAACAGTTGCCAGCAGAACCACCTCTCCCACTTCATCTGGCAATGATACCAGGCCACATCACACGTGGGACCCACCCTGGGGCCTCCTCATCTACTGGTCCTGAACTACATTCAGGTGGAACTACCTCAGGGGATGGTGTCCCATCACCCCTGGGAGCACACAGAGACATGATCCTGTCACCCAAGGTCAGGTCCAGGGTCTGGTACATAGGGAGCTCCACAAAGACTTGGGGGATATGCTACAGCACCTTGAGGCCCTCAGTACACACTCACAGGGTCTGCATGCTCTCCTGCTCAGCCTCCTGCCCAGACACCTTCAGGGCTGTGAAGCTGATGTTGTGACTGGCTATGGTTGGGGACCTTGTTCCCATTGTTTCCATATGGGGGCTCATGGGGCTTTTATATCAGAATGTGAGTCATCAGATTAACTCCATCCAAGGTGTTTTTCTACTACCATGAGTGTCATATACCGCCTCTGGCAGGCGGCTGTCTTTCCTATTCTCTCTTCAACCCAACCCCTCCAACAACAATATACCCTTGCCTTATCCTTCCCCAAATTACCAATCCCACCTTTAAAAACAAGGCGGCATTGTGTTCTAACATGGGTTCTACACCCTGAATATAACCGTCCATTTTGGTACACACTTAATGCTATATATCTATATATATATATATATATATATATATATATATATATATATAATAATGATAATGTGTGTGTGTGTGTGTGTGTGTGTGTGTATTGATATAATATGATATTCCTCTCACACATAGCATGGCACTGTCATGCAAATATAAAGGAACATGTATTTATATATACATGTGTGTGTATGTGTGTGTGTGTGTGTGTGTGTGTGTGTGTGTGTGTGTGTGTGTGTGTGTTTGTATATATGTAGATATACACACATATCTATAAATATATATATATATATATATATATATATATATAGATATATATATATATATATATATATATATATACGTGTGTGTGTGCAGTGTGGAGATATATATTGATGAGTTGCGAGGTATGCATATATATATATATATGGTATATATATAGCATATATATATATATACATATATATATATATATATATATATATGTCTTCAGCAGTCTGATTGCACTTGCATATGGCCCACTAAGGGACAACACTTTTCCATCATTGTTACTGGCTTTAAAAAACCCTGAGGGCACAAAAAAAATTTTAACACATTATTCCCTATTTGGCCCAAGTATACACAAATGATATATTTAAAATACTTTAAATGTTTTTTAATTTACATGTTTTATTTTTTTTTCCTCTTTCTTCTTTTTTGTTTCTATTATTTTTTTATTTCTACACCCTTTTCATTATCTTCCACTTTTTACATCTCCAAATTTTATCATCTTTCTTATAAATATTGATGCTTTAAAAATTTCACATTTTTTTATATGCACATTATAGGGCCTTAAATCATTCCCTCCATTGACCCATGAGCTGCTGTGTATTTCAATTACCATGCATGAAAACCCATACTATAAACCTACTTTATGTGGGTGTGGCCCTTTTTCCTTTCCTTATGGAACATCCTTCCTGTTCACATGTTAAGAAGCATAGCAATCCCTTTTTTCAAAAAACCCCCCTTTTTTGCAACTCAGGCCCCAGCTACATATTTTAAATAAATTTTAACCTAAAAAAATTGAAGTGTTTTTAATGTTTTCACCCCCGGGTTTGGGGAATATATTTTCTTTGGTTTTTTTATGCTTCAACTTTGGTTCCATTGGGGGAAATTTTTTTCCTATAAAGTTTGTTTTTTCACGCATTTGTTTAACAACACCTTTTTCCAATTTGGTTTCACTTTTCCTACTAAAAAAGTTTTTGTTATAACACAAATAAACATTTTTTTTATGCAAACCTGTGTTTGCATATCTTTGTTTTTGTGGGTATTTTTAAACAATTTTTTTTATATAAATATAATTATTTAAAAAGGTGGAATTTTAAATTGGGTTGTTAAATTGCCCCCAAAATGTATCTTCCTATTGTATTATTTATTGTATATATATATATAATATTAAATTTATATATAATATATAAATTATTTTGGGGAAATTTTTGCTTCCCAAATTGTCATTCCCCCTATGGTACCCAGACTATACTCATTTGTATTATCCTCCCATATACAGGGGGGAATTACTGTTAACCCTTTTGATGTTTTTAGGGTCCTGGGTATGGGCTTGCAAATTGGGACTTTTGAAAGATCTGTTTCTTGGGGGGGGAGTGATTCAATTTTACAAGAATTTAGCTTTGTCCCCTACCCATTAATGGTCCTTTGGTCATATTTTTTGTTATGTTCGTTTTTTTATAAATAACTGTATTAACAACAAATAATTTTAATATATATTTAAATATTATTTATTATCAAAATTTTATTTATTACAATATATATTTTTTTAATATTTATATATTATTTGTATCTTGGAAAGTTTTTTTTTGGTTTTTTTAAATTTTTTTTTGGGTAACCCATTTTTATCTAGGAATCTATATCTTTTTACTTTCTAAAATAAACATTTCTGCATTCTTTTTGCCCTTTTAATTTAATTCATTTTCAAACTGTTTGGGGTTAAATATTCACTCCCAAGTTTAGCTTGCACTGCAAATTGTTTTTTATGTTTTGCTACTTTTCTGAAAAAAAATTTTTTTATTTTTAATTATTTTAAAAAATTTGCTGTATCAACTTTTTTACTAGCCCCCAAGCCTTTCTGGTTGGGGAAGCCTTTACAATGGGGAATGAAGCATTTTAAACCTTTTTAAATAAATTTCGGGCCCAGAATTTGTGTTATTGCCTTTGGGAATCTTATCTTTTAATTTTTATTTGAAACCTGATTTGTTTTTCTGCCTGTAACTCATTAGTGCAATACAATTTTGTTTTAGCATTAAATTTCTTTTCATTCATTTTGTTCGCTTGTAAGACTTTTTAAATATAGCCTCTTTTTCTTACCTAAGGCAGTTTTGTCTTACTTTTCTCCTGCTGAAAAAAACAGCTCTTGTATATTTTCCCTTTTTTAAAAAAATAGTTTTATTCAGGCATGTCCAAGGGCCTTAGTGTTCTTTGTCTATCTTGAATCTATCTTAGGAATTAGAAATTCCCATGTAAAAGACAATCTTTAAAAAAAAAGTAAAATCCCTTATCTACCCAAAACGGGAGGTTTCTAAAAGACTAAATGCAGTCAAGGGAATAAACTTTTGCACCACAAATCATCACATAGTCTCCCCCTACACCAAAAATCCACACATGAAAAAAAACATTTTTAAAAAATCTGCCAAGAACAGAGACCTAAAGCAGACAAAGCCCTATAAAAAAAAATGAAAAACCCCCAAAGACTCAGTTTGCCACTAAACACAGCCAATAAGGAAAAAAAATACCCAAAAATTCTAGGTGATTTAAGTTAGGCACACTGATCCCCCCTCACCAGGTAAACAAGGAGAATTACTGTCTGTTCCAATACATAACCAGTCAGGTCCCCCACAATACAAATATGACTCTGTTTCCCCATGTTTGTGAATATTAGTTCCTGGACTACAAAAAAGAGACATGGAAGATTATCTTGTACCCCAATTTCCCAATGTGTAGCATTCTGCCATCCCCCAGAATGATCCCCAAAGGACAAAATGATTGCTTCAACAATTGGCTAAGTTTCTGGTTCATTCTAAACCCAGTATTTCTGTTGGGATGACATGGTAAGACCACTTTTCCCAGATGGTGCCCCTGCCCCAATGGGTTTCCAGATCTTAATCTTTTAAAGTTTTTGGGGGTTCAAAAAAATTCAATACCATAAAGGAAAAAAAGAAAAACTGAGGGTAATGCTACTCAATGCTGAAGTCTAAATTTCAAAATACTTAGGCACTCCTTAAAATGGAGAAATTGATATCTGTGCAGTGACTGAGACCAGTTCAACGGGGCACCCCACTCCCAGGCTATAATATACCACACTTTTCTGCCATGTAACCTGGCCCAAAAAACACCAAATGTTTATATTCATTGGATATACATAGTAGTTGTAGCATAATGATATTATCCAATTAACTTTAAAACTGCAATAATTTTTAGCTTGCTACAGATCCCATAGGATTTCCTCTTTTCTTGATGTACTGGAAAATATTGGTTAAACCCAAAACACTCTAATAAGGGGTGACTTAAAACCCCCAATTAACTGGGAAAACTACTATTAAATTTTCCCCTTTTGGATTCAAAAACCCAATTTAGATCAACTTATAAAACCGGGCAAATATGCCCAAAATCCTTTTGGTATACCATAATAATCATTGATATAATAAATTGAAACCACTTTAAAAAATTTTCTAAACCCAACTTTCTTTAAAAAGGGGTGAACTTATGAAAACCATGCAGATGGACAATACAGTTACCTGTTTCCCTACACAAAGCACTCTAAAACATTTGAGTGCATGGATTTTATCCCAAACAAAACCCAAACCATCCTCCAAAAAAGCCAATCTGGGGGTTTAAAAACAAATGACAACAGAAGGAAGAAACTGTTGAAAAAGAGAGTAAAATCCCATGAGTGGAGGACTTGGTCAGCCTCAGAAAGGGCAGATTTATAAGATCCTCCAAAGCAGCTCAAAATAAAATTGCCACAAAAAGGACAACCACAAAATTCTATATATGTAAGAATCTCAATCAAAAAGATCTGCTCTGAGTTCAAAAAAGGCAAAAAATTACAGAACCAACTTTTGCCAAATTGGCAGATATTCAGTGCTAATTTTAACTAAAATATTATACAGGAAGAATGCAGATCCTGTAATCCAACTACAGGTAATGCACTTTTAAACAAAAACACATCCATGGGACGACCATAGGCTGTTTTTTAAAACTTCAGAATGAACTGGCTTTCACTTAAGCACCATGTTCAATAATAGCCACATCAGGTTTGTGCCCACTGAATGGTGCACAGAAACAGTTATTTCACTGCAAAAAGGGGGAGCCACCACTGATAACTATAGACCTTTAACAGCCGGGTTTGCAAGGCCATAAAAATCATGGAACTCAAAAAAAGACATTGGTAACCTCCAAACTCTGGATCCCCCGTTTTTTAAAGGCAGATCATGCTTCCTGAACCTGTTATTCTTTCAGTCACCAAAAACTGATGAGGGGAATGGTAACAGCCTATCAAAAGGGTTTAAAACCATCCTCCATTCTGGAATTATAGCAAACTCAAAAAATAGGCATAAATCCCTACATCACAAGATGGGTTAACTGGCTCACTGGAACCCACACTGAAAAGTTGCAGACTAAATTACCTCAATCCAGTGACAATAGTACCACAGGGTTCCCTCCTGGGACCCCCTGTTTGGGATCTACTTTCTGAAGTACAGGCTAACACAGAAGGTCTTTGGCTAATGAAGCCCTGCAGGATGACTGCAAAACCAGGAGCCTGTAATCGGATCTCCCAATGATGTGACATCCTACAAAAGCGGGGCTCTCACTGAGACAGATGCCTGACGTCGCCATGGCCTCAAGCTCAATGCCAAAAGTGTACTGTCATCCCTTTGGTAAAACTCTGCCCCTGTACCACATAGGGAAACTACTTAAAATGGATAAAAACCTTGGGACCCAGGTGGACAGTAGTCTCCCTTTGATAGTCACATACAGTAGTCAGGAATCCTTCTTTCACACCTCATCATAGGGTTTATCCAGGAAAAAAAAGGGATATTTTTTTCATTAGACCCATTATAGAGTATATGTTTGGAATGTACCTCACAAAACATCTGCAGCAGCTGGAAAGGCCACAGAAAACCTCACAAAGAGGATTACTGACTAAACAAATGCCCTACACTGACTGTTAAAAACTCCAGCTTTACTGGCATATGTAAGGTGATCTCTGTAACATATAAAGCTGTGTCAAACCCCAATGTTGGACATACACTTTAAAAAAATAATCCCCGCTACATGCCAGGGACCTAAATTTCACCCCAAAAAAAAGGAATGCTGGGGGGATAGATTTATCCCCGAGACTTATACTCTGGAAATACCCCTCTATTGAAAGTTTTTCATTAGCACTCTTCAAGAAAAAAATTTATGAGTGGATAAAAAAAAATATCATTCTTTTCTCTGTAATGGCACAGGAAAATAATTTTTTAAAAATTGTTTATTTTTTATATATATATATGAACCTATAAATATATATATTTAAATACAACACACACACACACAAACACACACACACACACACACACACACACACACACACACACACATACATACATACATCTACATGTATAAATTTTCTGTACTGTTGAATGACTATGCTGAAAGATATGTTTGTGAAAACATCAAAGTATATCTGACATGGCTTTTGGGAAATCACTTTGGCTATGGGTGCAGGGGCCTTTATCCTTTTGGGGTGTTTATTTTGTTGCTGGGCAGAACAAGGCCTTTGGGTACAGATTGATTAAGGGACTTTTAAGCAGTTGTAAGTGGGTTTTGAAGGTAAGCACTGCTAACTTCCGGGTTTCAGTTTTTATACTCAGACATTCAAATTGCTTAACCTGTGTAGGCATTTTGCTCTTATGCAAACAAGCTTAAACCCCTTACTCTTTAAAATGCTTACTATTCCCTTTAAATTTTTTTAAAAAACATGAAAAGGGTTGTAGGAAAATGGTGAAAACACAAAGAGGGAAAGACAGTAGGGGAAAAAAGTTTGGGATGTGCAGGACAGGTGTAGGGAAGGTCCATAGCTGCCCATTTCTTCTACAGCTACAGCTTGCATATACACTGATTTGGAGGTAGATTCGGACACTCATCCCCCGAAGTGGGGGGAGGACAACAATAATATGTTGTGAAGCCAATTAGACCAGATTACATGTGTCCAGTGGACATTTTAAATGGACAGCTATGTATGGGGGATTTTTAACAGATTGCCCTTTTTTTTTTTAAAGGGGAGGGGATGTTGGGGAGGGGTAGTAGGTATATTTGGGGAGGTAGGTTGGGGAGGATAACAGACAAGACAGCATTCATATATGACACATGTGGGGGTAAACACCTTGGATGGGGAGGGGAAGTGGAAGCCCATGAGCCTAGTGGAAACAGTGGGACTGAGGTCCCCACCCTGGGGAGTCACCACTGCACCTTCCCCCAAAGGTCTTTTCTGGGGCTGAGTACAGGCTGACCTCTAGTTTGCCACGGCCCTCAAGCTGGGACCAGGTCTCCAAACTCGGGTCCACACACCAGACCCCCGACCAGGCAATGGGTGACAGTATCCTGTGCCCCCTCCCGGCCCCCCCCGAGGGGGTTTCCCCCCAAAGGTGTGCAGGACCAGCAGGAGGAGGTCCGGGTGGGCCCCAGAAAGCTGGTGCCCGTGCCAGGGCCCGATGAGGTGGGAGAGGTGGGTCCGCTGGGATTGGCCTTCCAAACGTTATGGTGTTTCAGTTTTTCAACAAAGTGGGGTTTGTAATAGTCAACACATTCCAGGATTAGGTATAAACATGCATAGATATTCCCATTAACCTGAAACACCAGATATGGAACAGTTGCATAGCAAACAGAAACATGCATATATGGAACCACAGTGGCCATTAAAGCATGCAGGTACATTGATGGCAAAATGCCACCAATGTGTATTTCAACATGGCACATGCATAGAAAGAAATTTAAATATTTATTAAACAATAGGACATATGTCCCAACAGTAGATTTAATGTGCACATACACTGAGTTGTGTATTTAGTTTATTTTAGATATGGTGGGGGGGAAAAATGTCAATTAACAACTTGTATATCCAGTTCTCATTACTTTCCTAGTCAGTGCTGTATTGTACCTTACAGGTATTATTACACTACCCTATGCCTTAGTTTGGGCAGTGGTATGGATGTAAAACTTTTACATGAACTGAGTTTTTCCTGCAGTATACACCTCTTACCTGGTATACCTGGGAAAGGGATTGTTTGTTAACACTACCTGACTTTTTTACCCTATTAAGGGGGTTTATGGTCCTTTTATGGACAATATACAACCTAAAAGGTATTTCTTACATATTCCCTGCAGGGTTTTTTTTGACATCCCCTTTTCCACCCAATGGGTTTTTTTAAAACAAAACATCCTTTACATGTATCAATTTAGAGTCTAGTGAAAACCCAGCATTTTTGATTGTGGAAATTTTTTTGTACTCAAATTTTTATGAATCCCAAAATCTTTCTGGTGTATGTTAAAAATCAGTAAAACCCGAGTATAGGGATAAACATCTGCTTTCCCGACATAGGGATTTATTTTCCATTGTTCAGATTCTTGAATACATACCAAAAGGGGTTGTATTCATAAGCAAAATATAATACAATTCCCTATGAAAAATTATATTTGATCTTTTTGACTGTTTATTTTTAGAATTTGTGTAAGTCTCTTTCACATTTTTTGATGTCTCCACCTTTTTAATTAATTTTAAAAATAAAATACATTTCTTATTTTTAATTCTCACAACACTGTTTCTGTAATTTTTTAGAATAACCCCTCATTTCAATTT
>NC_056725.1:214900339-214925334 GCF_019279795.1 Protopterus annectens
GAAAAGAAGTTTACAGGAGAAGAACGATTTTTAAGATTCGACCTTTTTTTCGGCTCGTCAGCACTCGGCATTTTATGTGCTGGCATTTCAATGGGGAGCTTTTAGGTACCTCTGTAGTGCCCACAGTTGTGGATGCCCCCTTTGTTCTTGTACACTGGCACTAGTATGCTTATTCTCCAGTCATCTGGGATCCACCTTTCTCTTTATTTTGCTACGAGTACCCTCTGGAGCCATTTCTCCCCTCCCTTCACCTTGATCATATCTGCTGTGATCTCATCTGAGCCTGTTGCTTTCCCTCTCTTTTTTTCATAGCACTGTTCTTACTTCTGGGGTGGGTACTTTCTCGTCTTTCATCATAGCATGTGTCTGAGGTAGTACAGCTTCTGTGGGATTTTCTTCATTCAGAAGCTGCAGGAAGTACTACTTCCATCTGCCTTTGTCCTGTGAACTGGTGAGCAAGTTATTGCGGGCATCCCTTATGAAGGGTGTCTATCTTTATCCTTCTGTCTTTGCATTGCAACCTGGTAGTTTCTTTGTGCCATCTCCTGAGTAACTTTCCAGAAGCTGATAAAGTGCCTCTGATGCCTCACTATTACAACTCCTCTATTGGCGTCTTCTCAACTCAGTCTCTCTTTTCTGTCTCCCAGTTTTTCCTGTACTCCTTTCTTTTGTTGACTTCCTGGACTTCTTCATTCCACCACTAGCTTTTCCTTATGTACCTTGCTTACATACATGGCTCAGCTCCATATCTGTTCTATAGTCCTCACACATGCTGTTTTGAGGTACTGCCGTTCAACTCCTCCTATTTCCTCCTCTTTGTGATGTGCTAAAGCTTTGAATAATTCCTTGAACTCCAGTGCTTCCTCTCCAGTCACCTTCCAGGTCTTCAGCCTAGTTTTCTGTTGACCTTAGAACCTTCTCTGACTATCGGTTGCAGCTGGTTGTGGCAACCAGTGGTTTATTTTGTAGGCCAACTGTTGTGCTAGAGATGGCTTTACATTCAATGATTCTTCTGCAGTCCCCTTTCTTTATTAAGAGGAGGTCTACCTGAGTTTCATGCTGGCTGCTTTTGTATGTGATCCTCTCTTGCTGAACCATGTGTTGGCCACCATCAAGCCATTTCCCAGACAAAATTCTAGAACGACCTGTCCTCTCTTTTATTCTTGTTGCCCACCACCAAGTGGACCCAGGCAGTCCTTATATCCTGTTCTGTTTGTCTTGATATGTGCATTGTGGTCACCCATTGTCAACATGAATTAATGTTGTCCTGCTTTATCTAGTGGGTCCTGCAACTGCTGACTGAATACACTTTTTTCCTCACTATCACACCCCTGCTATGGGGCATAGGCTCAGATTATAAACACTGCCCAGTCCTTACACTGGGGCTTGATTGCCATGGGTATGTCACCATTTCTGATGGTATCCCTCAATGTCTTCTGAAGCCTCTCCCCTTACCACAGTTTCCATACCATTTCCAATATATCCTCCTCCTGAGTAGTTGATTCTAGATCCCAAGTCAAGTGACTTTGATGCACACTGCCTTTCCATCTTGTCTGAGTACATAGGATGTCCAGCCTCCTCTTTACCATCAGGTCATCTACTTCCAAGCTTCATCCTCTCCGTGTACCTACAAAGTAATATCCCAAGTAGGGACTGGATTTCTAATGTTTTCTTAAAAGGAGCTTTTTTTTTTTTCAGATCCCCTATCAGAGTCCCAGTCCCTCCGTGGGATATTTCTTTGCTTCAGGCTCTAATCAGATCACCTTTTGAACCAGCTACATCAGCAGGTCTGAAGTTTCTGCTTGGAAAACTATCTTCCAGCTACTGTCACTTATACTAGGAGAATGTCAGAAATTCAAGCCTTGTCTTCAGTCTCTCTGGTTTTCACAAAGATAGGGTGTCCCTTCAGACTAGAATTTTCTTCCCAAAATGGCATTGGAAGTCTCACTTAACCTGACGATTAACCTACGTGTTTTCTTTCCGAACTTTCTAACAACTGTGAATATGAATTATACATGACATATGTTCACTGTCAGTTGAGATTTTACATACATTGTACTAAAGGAATCAAGAAAACAGCTGTTTAATTACTTCTCAAAGGCTAAGTTTGGACAAGTCATATAAAAGTTGCACTGTCCTGGTGGCTCTCTGATTGTAAAACCTTTGTAAGGAAAAGGGTTGGATCTTCCACCAATCCTCATTTAGTTAGAGCAATAGCGGCCTCCAGTATTTATTTTGCTTGAGTTACCATAGATGAGAGTTGTGCTGTAGCTACGTGGTCTACTGTTCATACCTTGCATCTTACTATAAGTTGAATGTGCATTTCTAGGTCCTGTGCATCTTTTGATTCAACATTCTTTGGAATATCTTTCCATGAGACCACCATGGAGTTCTAATAGCTCGGAAATCTGTCCCATATGTTGAATCGAATCAGAAACATCAGATGCAAAAGTTATGTACCTAACCATAATGTTAGATCCGTGGTGTCTTCTTCCATTTATCTCATCCTTTTTCCCTCCACTCCCCTTACGTAAATAGTCATCCTTTGACTCTTGGCTGAACCTACCCAGATTCCCCGAACCTTATTGTATATTCAACCTTGAGCTGAATTTTATCACTTTTTTATTATTGGTATGTTGTTAAAATTTTGGGGGCCTTTTAGATAAGACATTAGATATAAATGGGCAAACTTGATCTAAGGTATTGTAGGGCAGGAGGGAATAATGTGGTAAGGAAGGAGCCTGAGCCCTGGATCCAAAAGCTTGAAAAACCTCTTTACTTGAAATAGACAACTAAGTAATGTGTTTTGTAAAGTCAAATATACAAACAACTGAGTTTTCACAAGGAAAATGCAAAATGCATTTAAATGCAACAGATGTTATAAAGAAAAATTCTGACTGTTAGTCTGTTTCTGCCACTGCCAGCAGCTAAAGAAATGTACGGTCTCCCTCTAACTTGGAAGCCCAGACACTAACTGCTTGATTGGACTAACCAAACTGAATCCAGTATGACCTGTGTCCAGATATGTACAGCTTAAGTAGTCTTGACATAAAGCAGTTGCTTTCTCTCTACTTAGAATCTAAGCCAGTCCTCCATGTTTGGATTTAAAATGAGGTGATGCTGTTCCTTTTCATTTTCAGAGCTTTTTTTTTCTTTAACTGGGGATGAATCCTGCAGGCTGGTGTCCAGTAAGGAAATTAATCTTGAGTACTGCAGATGTGTATAGGTTCATAGGTTCAAACTAGGCTATCTGCCCTGGGGCAATTATAAGCCTAGCCCGATTCTGTATGGCTTACGCCACCCCTTGATTTGAGTATACTGTGCCCTTTTTAAGGTTTAGTTTACTGTGCCTCTCTCTAATAGTGACACGGGAGTAATCCCTGGGACAAACCTACGATCCCCCATCCACCTATCGAGATTCTTCTTGAAGAGATTCAGTGAGGTGCTCTGCCTCACATGAACTGGAATTCTATTCCAGAGCGAAGGGAGCCTCTGGGTTATGAACCTGTCCCTCCAGCAAGTTCTATTTATTTCTGTGCTGAGGTTCTAGTCCCTCGAGCGTGTGGCTCTTAAGGGATTTAGATTTACTGAGGCGGAGCATGTCCATTAATTCTGGATTTGACATAGCTTTGCATGTCAGGCATAGATCGCCTCGAAGTAGGCAGTATGCAACTGAGTAGAGCTGGAGTTTTTTTAACCGAGCAGCATATGGCATCTGTTTGAGACCCTTGATCCTCTTGGTGAGATACTTTTGGGTTCTTTCTAATTGCTGCAGGTGTCGGGTAAGGTACATCCCAAAAGGGGCATTGTATTCTATGATGGGCCTGATGAGGGATGAATAAAGGGGCACGATTACCTCTCTTGATCTAGATGTGAAACCCTTCGTGATGAGGTGGGCTATGTAGAAGGTCTTTCTAACCACTTTGGCAATGTGGTTTCAAAGGAGAGATTGCTATCAACTTGGGTCCCCAGGTCCCTAATAACTTTCTCTGTACTTAATGGGTTTCCGCCTATGTGGTAATTTGTGGGCACATTGTTTTTGCCAAAGGGTATGACTATACATTTTTTGGCATTTAGCTTTAAACCATGGCACTGGCACCAGTTATCTGTCTCTCTGAGACCTTTTTGAAGGATGTTTGTGTCAGCTGGAGAGTTGATTATGGCGCTCAGTTTGCAGTCGTCTGCGAACTTGGTGAGCCATAGTCCTCCCACATTTGCCTGTACCTCGGAAAAGTATATACCGAACAAGAGTGGTCCCAGGACAGAACTCTGTGGGACACCACTTGTGACCGGTTTCGAGTCTGACATGGCTCCAGCAACTCTCACTCTGTAGGTTCTGTCTTTGAGCCAGTTTGCGACCCATCTTGTGACATAGGGGTTTATATTTAAGCTGGATAGCTTATCTATGATGCCAGTGGGGTATTGTGTCAAATGCCTTTGCAAGGTCCAGATAGGCTGTGTGGACTACCTTCCCTTCATCTATGGCTTTGGTGACTGTTTCAAAGAAGTCAACCAGGTTCAAAAGGCAGGATCTGCCCTTGACAAAGCCGAACTGGGTAGGATCTAGTGTCTGTAGGTCTCCAATGTCTTTGTTTATGAGCTCCATGATGATCCTCTCCATAGCCTTGCAGACTAAGCTAGTCAGGCTTATGGGGCGATAGTTTCCAGGGTCCGTAGTGGCTCCACCTTTGTGGAGTGGGACCACTGTTGCTGTACGCCATTCTGTGGGCACATATCCTGTAGTGAGGCTGAGATTGTATAGCTGTTTTATTTGAGGGATTAGTTCCTCTTGGAGTTCATGTAGGACACAACCTGGGACGCCATCTGGTCCCATGGAAGCAGTGTTTTTTGCTTTGGAGAGGGCAGCCTTCACCTGAGCATCAGAGATGTTTGGGAGGCAGCCCTCTGCCAGGATAGATACTTGCTCTTTTGGGGGGGGGTATACATTTGAGAAGCATATTTAGTTTAATTCCCAACAATTTGAAGCTTTTCAACTGAAAGCAATTTTATAGCCAATAAAGTGTTTTTGGTTTTTCAGTTCTTTAAAGGCATCTAGTGCATTTTACATGCTGCAAGATATACATTGACTACAGTTTTTTTAATGAAAAAATGCAATTACATTTACTTAAGCATAGTACTCCTACTTCTCTACATACACTGTTCTCTTCAGACATGAACAGTCATGAAGAGATATGGATTATATCATTTATAGCACAACTTCAACTTTTTTTTTTTTTTTTTTCAGAATGCCATATACAAATTCTAAGCAACATAATTCACAACAAAAAATGCATATACACTTTGGAGAAATCTCGAAAATTAGGCATCATTACTCATCTTACACCCTCATAAGCAATTTCGAAAAAAAATAAGGTTTTTAATGATCTGTACATGCCAACCAAGGATCACCACTCCAGATCCACTGCGGTAGTAGATTGCACAAGTGGGGTGTCCAATAAGCAAAAGAACAGGCACCAGAATTCTCGACCCACCTGTGGAACCACCAGCATCCCCCAAGTAGCTGAGCATAGAACCCTGTTTGGGGTATACAGTACCACTATCTCTTTCAAGTAAGATGGATCCAAGTTGGGTATGGAACGTGTGGCTTGAGCAGCAGGGTCTGGCATTGACTTACACTGGCTGCTCAGTTTGTTACTGATGTATTTCACTGAGGCCACTAAGTTGACATGTTTAGATTCCCCTTTTTAAAGACCTGTCCTTTTTAGTCATACATCTAGTCAGAATGAAAGAACTGGGTATGACTCGCATTGCTGTAGGTGTACAATTTCACTGTCCACTGCATACCTTAACAGGATACAGAGGAGCCAGCACTAAATGTGGTTTAGGTATGGCCACACAGCGCAGTGGTATGAGAGTGCTAGAAAAGAGATAGTCTCCTAAGTCAATATTGGAGTGGGAGCATGGACCCAGAGGATGAGGTGCAGTCATTGAGGCATTTTATATGACCACTTGACTGTCCCACTCTGGAGACTGTTGAAGGTTGATTCTGTGACTACCACAGTGCATGGAGAAAGATCTTGAAGTCAAGGTCATTAAGGGAAAATAATATCCAGAGATTAGACCTTACCATTTTCTCCCTTCCCAGAATTCCATTACTCTTCAATGGCCTCCTAGACTGCAAGCCTAGGAACTCCTATAGATCCTGCTGGACTCCCCACCCCTTCAGAAAGAAGCAGCAAGAAAGGATATCTTGACACCCCCCCCCCCCTTATTAGAAGAGTTGTACCATCCATGTGGCCTCACTGAGCCAGAAAGGCTTAGGGATGTCATTCAAGATTCCTTATGGTGCCAAGGAAAGCAAAGGATCTCAGACCCCTTTTGGATGTGAGTGGCCAAGATTCAGTCATTTCAAAGAAACCTTTTGAGTGGTCATGCTGCAGTCCATCCATATTTCTTAGGAGGAGACTGGACGCACTATTTCGACCTCCGAGACACCTACATGCACCTTGAAGTTGCCAGGATATCTGGGAGGTTCCTGTGTTTCCAGGTCAGAGGCATACTCACTTTATAACTCTTTGGTCTCATGTCTGTCCAGTGGTTTTCTTGAAGTGCTTGTCAGTAGCTGCTGCTCAACTGAGATTGCACAGGGCCAAGATTTTTTCCAATCCTAAGTAACTGGCACCTTGCTGCTCCATCTGTGATCTAAGTTTCTAACCTGGAAGACTGCCTTGTCGATGGCTTTAACTTCTGATAGATGGTATCTGAATTACAAGTCCTTAAATATATTGAGTCTTTTCTGATCTTTTAAAAGGGCAAGATGAGTCTGAGAACTAGTGCTTCCTAGGCTTTCTCTTAATGTACTCTTAATCAAACTGTCCAGCTGACCGATTTCTGTACTGATCCACAAAACAAGGGAGAAAGGATTCTCCATTTCCAGGATGTAAAACATATGAGATGTTATCTGACAAAAATTAAAGACTTTTGAAACACTTTTTGTATCTTGCGGTGGTAACAAAAAGAGGCAGCCAGTTTTAAAACTATGTCTAGATGGCCTTTCCCTCTCCTTGCAGTTCTGCTATTCTGACTATTGCAAAAATAGGAAAATTCCTTCTGAGAATGTCAAGGCTCGTGCTAATTGAACAGTCACCACTTTTGAGGCTTTTAAAAAATATGAGGACTCTAGATCTATGTTAGATGCAGCTACTTGGTCCTCAGTTCACACATTTACCAAACATTACAAGCTTGATGTTGTTTCTAGAGCCAGTGCAGGCTCTACTAGAGCCTGAGTTAGGAAATTCTGGAATCTGGTCCTTATCAGTCCACCACATCTTCTTGAGCTTTGACAGTCATCCTTATGTATGCAATGAGTACTATAATAGTGATCTAATGAAGAACAAGTACAGTGTAGTTAACTTACTGTAACAGAAGATAAAATAGATCACTATTGCAGTATTAATACCCTCCCTTTATCCCTCTGAGTAATCCCTGCCCTGGTTGTGGTGGCATACCTTTTTTTCTATTTTGACAATACTTGACTGTGAGTAGTAGGCTTCAGCCTCCCTTTCTAGGGGCAGATAAGCTCCGAGTATTGCCATGTCTTTACTTCCCTCTTATTCAGACATGTCCACTTGTGATAAGTCAGATGTGCGATGTGCAATGGGAGAGTCAGGACTACCCTCAGTCGAAAAAGAGACTCTGGGAATTCCTAGATCTTCCGTAGCACAGACCCTTGGCCATCCCCCCAGTCCTGGATGTTGTGGAAGATGTTTTTCTTGAATCCAGCTTGACTCCTGACGCCCTACCTCCTGCTCCCAGAAAACCAGACTGTTACTGTAGAGTCCCTAACTCACACAAATATCTTTTTAAAAATCCAGCAGCTGACCCTGAGGTCATTTCTCAAGGGTCAAAAGGGATTAAAGCAACCTCTGCTAAGAATTCTACCCCCTCAGGCAGGGATTCCCGAGCATTGGACCAGATGGGGTAAAAAAGTATACACCTCAGCTACTCTTGCTATCAGGGCACTAAATTGTCAGTTCCATATGCTGAAATATCAACATACCTTGGAACTCCTTAAAAAAAAATGTCTTCCTTTCCTGCTTGGGCAGAATCTAAAAATTTACAAGACTAAATGCATTCTGCAAGTCAAGTAAGTGAACACACTTTGCACTGTGGTTTTGATGCCCTAGAAGCTTATTGCAGGGCAGCAGTCACTGGATTTGTCATTAGAAGACATGCATGGCTTAAGGAACAACCCCTGCCAGACCATGTCAAATCTAAATTGTTGGATGTCCTCTTGCACAAAGATAACTTATTTGGCATTAAGGCAGAAAGAGGTCTTAAAAGATGGAAGAAAAATCAAAATCTATGCAAACAGTTAAGAATTTCTTACAGGTCCAGCCCCCTAGGTTCAGCAGGCATTGTCCCTCCAAGCACTGGTCCTTTCCTGCTCCAAGTAAACCAACCCCCCCCCCCCCCCAGACAGCAGCCCCAGGATCTCAAGACTTTCAGTTCACTGCGCTTCCCTTTAGCTTGTCTAATGCTCCCAAAGTTTTCACAAAATGTCTGGCTCTGTCCATTGCTTTTCCAGACAAAGAAATTTTCAAATTTACCTATACTTAGACGACTGCCTTATTCAGGCAGAGAGCCAGGAACAGCTTCTCAAGCACCTGGCCTTTGTAAAGACCCTACTAATCTCCCTAGGGTACCCAATCAACGAAAAGAAATCCAAACAGGTGCCCACCCAAAGGATAATATTCCTGAGAGCAAATCTGGACACAGCATCCCAGATTGGTATACCTTACACCAGAGAAACAAATTTTCCTGACAGCCTACTTCTCTCAAATAGCCACCAGGCCCGAGCTATCTGCAAGGAGGATCCTGCAAGCTCTGAGGTTCATGGCATCTTGCATACTACTCATTCCGTATGCCAGACTGCATATGAGGAAACTTCAACGGTACCTAAAAAGCCTTTGGTGTCACCACTCTCAAGACCTGGAAGCTTTTCTACCTATAATTCCTTGCCCTAGAAAGGATTTTCTTTGGTGGGCAACAGAATGCTCCCACGACAAGAGACTGCCTTTCTCCCCACCCCACCCCACCCCCGCTGCCCAAACCCTCACCACAGATGCGTCAGACTATGCTTGGGTTGCACACCTTGACAGCAAGTGCATACAGGGCCAATGGAGCCCACAGCAAATCCCTCTGCACATCAGTCAAAAAGAGATGATGGCTGTGCAGCATGACTTGATGACTGTGCAGCATGACTTGATGGCTTTCAAATCCCTTCTATCTCCAGGGGTTCTCCTGATTAAAACAGACAACACCACTGTCATGTGGTACATCAACAAGCAGGGAGGGACTCACTCCTACCCTCTATGCAGGCTGGCCATGAAACTTTGGCTCACAGCCTCTTCCATGCAACTACAACTGTTAGCACAATTTCTACCAGGCTCTCTCAACTCTCTGGCAGACCAGTTAAGCAGAAACCTTCTGGACCCACATGAGTGATAACTCAACAGAAGTACCTTCACCCTAATAACTCAAACGGGGAACCCCAAAGGTCGACCTCCTTGCCTCCCACACCAACCATCAGCTCAGCAAATTCTGCATCAGGGAGCATCACTGCATGGCTTGGAAAGTGGATGCCCTGTACTTCCCTTGGGTCAATCCATCAGTCTATGCCTTTCCTCCCCTACCTTTCATCCCCAGGGTACTGCTCAAAATAAGGGAGAAAAAACCAAGGACCATTCTTATAGCTCCAGTCTGGCCACGATAACAATTGTACCCATTGCTGCACAGCCTGGCCCCGCTGCCTCCATGGCATCTTCCTCAGATTCCAAACCTCCTGACCCAGAGGGAAGGGGAATTCATGCATCCCCAATTGCAGATGCTTAGTTTGGCAGCTTGGCTTATTCCCTAACCCCGAACCAATCTGCCATCCTTAGTAAACCGATTCTGGATGTTATCCATGAGGCCAGACATCCTAGCACCAGAAAGTCTTATGCAGATAAATGGAAAACGTTCTGCACCTAGGTCCTGGCTAAGGGAGCCAATATGGCACAACCCTCCATCCGTCTCACTCTGGATTAGTTAGCTGACCTACTATACAGTGGTCTCTTTTTCTCCTCTATAAAAAATCATGCCTCTGCTATTTCTGCTCATTTTCCCCACGGAGCAGCCCCTTTTCTCACACCCTTTGATCAAACAGTTCCTCAAAGGGGCTATCAACTTGAGGCCCCCCCAGAAGGGCACCAACACCAGCTTGGGACCTTAACTTTGTCTTGGAAAAGCTCACCCTGCCCCCTTTCGAACCAGCTTCTTCTGCAGAGCTAACATTTCTCACCTGGAAGACAGCATTCCTTATGGCCATCACTTCAGCCAGAAGAGTCTCTGAGCTGCAAGCACTCATGGCTGTGGAACCCTTCATCAGCTTCCGTAAGGACAGGGTATCCCTCAGAACTAACCTAGCCTTCATGCCCAAGGTGGTATCCAGTGTGACTCTCAACCAATCCATTCATTTGCCCACCTCCTTTCCTTATCCCCAGAACAAGGGGGAAAGGATTCTTCACTCTCTAGATGTACACAGACAGCTCAGATTCTTTCTAGACAGGGCTAAATCATTCAGAAAGTCTGACCAGTTGCTGGTTAGCTTTGCTAGAGGGGCAGAAGGCAAAGCCATCTCCAAGCAAACCATTTCCAAATGGATAGCACACTGCAAGGGGGTCAGGACACACTGCACCAGAGGAGCGTCCACCTCTGCATCTTTCTTCAGAGGAGTACCCACCAGGGACATCCTGGAGGCTGCCACCTGGACATCTGTTCAAACGTTTATCAAGCATTACCACCTGCCTCTCTCCTCCAAATCCAGGGCAGGGTTTGCCTCTGCAGTCTTGCAGGGCATTCTAGCCAGCCCCTAGTTTCCTTGACTGCCTCCACCCATTTCCTCAGCTTTGGGAATCTACCCAAATGTGATGACTGCAGCAGTGAAACACGAAGAACATAGTACAGTTGTGTACACTTACTATAAATGTAGATGTCTGAGTGTATTCATTGTTGCAGTCCTGGTTTCCCTCCCTCCATCCCCTTTTATTCTCTTTCGCCTTTTACTACCATTCTTCCTTGTTGCTCTCCTTTCCTTACAAGGGACATATTGGTATTTATTTTCCACATTTACTCTCATCTATCCAGTATTAAAAGAAAGGATGACAAAAATGCGTTGTACAGACATATCAAGAAATATGGTGACAAGCACTATTTCAATTTTGGCATAGTGGATATAGTGCAGGTTAACCAAAGAGGAGGTGATTTCAATGGCCTACTTTTATATAAAGAATTATGGTGGCAAATTTATACAGATGCATCTGTTGCACCAGGTTTAAATGATACAATTTCCATCAAATCATTACTGGCTTTAAAATGAGATATATATATACATTTTTTAGAAATATATTTTTTAGAAAAATATTTCTATATAAGTTTTTCAGGTTCATTGTGGCTGGTTATGGAATTTTTTAGACCGTTGCATATTTCTTGCACTACATTTTTATTTTTATTGTTTTATCTTGATTTTAATTGGATGTTGTTTTTACATTTGTCATAATATGCATTAGCAAGCTTGGTATATGTTTACAAATGAGCATGTATCTCTTTAAATTATTGTGACCGATTTCAAAAGGAATTGGCGCCAAAAAAGTTATTTAATCAGTTGGCAATCTAGTTATGGTGCTCTGATGAAGCTTGTATTCCTACAAGTGAAAGCGCTTAACCAGTTTTGGAGATTTGGATTCAATAAATTATTTTATTTTTTGATATTTAACGTGACATTATATTTTTTGCTGCTTGACTACACTGGTGGGATTGTGGCTTTGTAGTACTGAGTGGAATTCCCAAGACACAGAGGAGTGTTTGCGTACAGTGGATTTGTTTTTTCGTTATTCAGGTTGCTACATTGTTTGCTTTGGTGGTTTTCCCAGTAGTGCCTCATGGAGTCTGATCGGGAATCCTCTTTCAATTCATCCCACAGTCCTGCTAATTGTGATTTGAATTCTATGAAAGCCGAAATAACAGAACTGAGAGGTGAAGTGAGCAGGCTCACCTCTCTACTCAATCATTTTAGCAGCATTATTGTTGACACCCATTCAGGAGTTAATGAGTCCGACAAGTGTCTTTGTTCACCAGCAGCTGCCCACAGTAGTAACAGCAAGGCTTGCGCATCGTATGTGGTTCGAGGGAGCAACAACAGTGGCAAGGAGTACATTAGATTATCTAATTTGTCTGCCTATACTACAGATATACCTAACGGACAAGGAACATGTATGGATTTAAATATGTCCGACAGTAAAGGTACTAACACTGTGAACATTAAATCTCTTAACATTCCGATTGTTCCACTTTCAGGAACTCAACGTAGTAGCAGTAAACTGGGTACACCTGATTTTACTTTTGATTTCTCTTTTGGTGATGGTGACGAGGAAGCTCACAGGATAGGCACCAAACCAAAGAGAATGAAACAGTATTTTACATACGGCTACTACGGTAAAGGGGACTATCAAATCCAACGAAAATGTGGACAATATTATGCTTGACAAAAATATATCTGGTGCTATGGGTAAAAATAAAATACAGAACACAGATCTTTTTAAAGTATTTTTAGATAAAAACTGCTTTTTTGACAATACACATTCTGATGCGGCTGAGAATAGGTCGCATGTATTGAAGGACAAGCATAAGGGCACTTTGAAGGATTTAGTTTATGATTTGGGTAGGAAATTATTCCAAATCAATAGTATAAAATTTAGATAATGCTTACCTATCAAAATGTTTAGAAATGAAGATAGTCCCAATGGGACTTAGATTTTTTAAATTTCCTAAGGGTTTGGTTGTTACTGAGAATATTATGCATGAGCTTAATAATTTGTTTGATCAAAGTGGTTTTAAATATATGTCTTTGCCCATTCAATTTAATGATGACAGGTTAGTTCATTTAATTCAAGAGGTGGAAGAATTAAACAAAATGATTAAGAATGATTTGCTTTTTTCCCAATGGGAGAATTTGTATGTCAAGCAGTTCTCAAACGCAGAACGTAACATACTTAAAGTGTACGATCGTAAGATGAATATATTACACAGGGACTTGGACCAATACAAAAGGGGGAAAGCATACATGTGGGAAAAGAATTTCAACAAACATTCTAACAAATCTAGGGTTGAGACAAATTTTAGAGTTGAAAAGAATTACACACAACACAGTCAGGATACATCTGGAAATCCTGATTTTTTATATATAGAACACGGAGGGAGAGACAGTGGACAAGAGGATACAGGAGAGATCAACATTACCACCAATATTCCAGATATTAACGACGGCGTCTGTCAACGACACCCTTTTAAGAGAAAGGGACGACATGACTGAAGTCCCTGATTTAGAAGAAGGTATTAGACAAAATGGTGTAATTTTCACTTACAGGAATTTCAACATTTACAATTATACGGGATATGAACTTAACATCAGACATTTCGATCTGTTGTCCAAAGGGATCAAATATATTCCCACTAAAAGTTCAATATAGTAGATTGTATTTGTGAAGTTAAAAGATATGTCAGGAAATTGAATCTGGCCATCATGTTTAAGGATATAAGAGCTGTTGGTACATCACATAAAACTGATAATACCTTACAAACCTTAAAGAAGAGGAGTACGTACATACCCCCGATGCACCTTACTATTTCTATGTATGACAAAGTAGTGACTCGACAGATATATCAGCTAGACAAACAGGTAGCTGGACTTCACATCAAGTCCAATCTAACTGTGGAAGAATTTAAGGTGCCTTAGGAACTTAGGAATGCTAGAAATATCAGAATTATGAAACCTGATAAGGGAGGGGGTGTTGTTGTATTTGATAGTTTATTGTATACTTGTAAGATACATGATTTATTACACACTTCTGGGAACTATTCCATGGTATCCCTCAATGAAATTAATATAGGTTATAGAAAAATAGATATGTGCATTGAGGACTATTTAATAGACAATAGGATAAATGATATATACAGTTTCATTAAAGTAGATCACCCAGTTCTAGCCACAATAGTGGACATTCCTAAGATACATAAAGATATAGAAGACCCCCTTTCAGGCCGATTATATTGGGGAGCAAATCTAAGACATTTCCTATGGGGAAAGTTATTGACACATATCTTAAACATATATATGGTAAAATCCCACATATAGCGAAAGATTCTTGGGAATTTTTAAAAAGTTACCCAGTATATTTATCCAATAAAGATTTAACATTTGTGACCATAGATGTCATAGACCTGTTTTCATGTATTCCCAAGGAGGAAGGATTAAAGGCTTTTGCATGTAGTATTAGAAAATATGCTGACATACAGTGGGACACCACCTGTCTCCTTACTGACATGATGTCATTGGTCCTTGATCCCAACTACATATTTTCTGAGGGAGAGTTTTTTCGACAAACCAAGGGAGTAGCTATGGGAGCAGCATGTGCTCCCATATATGCTAACTTGGTTATGCTCGAATGGGAAGAGAGCACTATATTTGATAGTCAATATATGAAACATATCAAATATTATTCTAGATATCTAGACGACATTTATTTGATATGGGATGAAGGAGACCAATTGTTGGAACAATTCTTGGAATTTATCAACAGCAGTAATACTTTTTTGAAATTCATGTCTTCAAAAAGTAAGAAGGGTTTGGCATGTTTAGACACTTTTGTGTCTAGAGACGTCAACCAGTTTAGCTCTAGGATATTTAGGAAAAGCACTTTTTCAAACAACTACTTAGAATACTCTAGTAACCATCCGAGGAAACAATTTATGATCATCTACAAAGGGCAACTCATCAAAGCAGTTAGGATGACATCTGCCTATAAGGACATGTTGGATGAAGTCACATATATTACCTCATTATTTAAGGATAGAGGATACAATGTTAAGGTCATGTCTAATGTTAGTAAATATGTTATTAAAGAGTGGGAGAATAAATATTTACCCCTCTTGGGAGAAAAATACATCATTAGTCAAGACAAAGGGGTACATAATTTACTTAAGAAGACAGAGGTTAATAGTTTCGATAGGACATGTATATTGGAATATGGAACATATTACAGGTAAGGTCAAGAAAATTCTGATCGACAATTGGTATATTATATCAGTTGATCAGGACATAGCCCCCATTTTAGGTCACAGCCCTAGGTTTGTTAACAAAATAGGTACTAACATTAAACTTATCTTGGAGAGGGGTTCCCTCACCGAGATGCCCACATTTAGGAGCACCACTAAATGTGGGACTTGTAAACAATGTTATACTATATTTCAGGGCGACAGTGTGACATTGGACAACTACATTCACACTCGTATTAATTTCTGTGGAGTCAGTTACCTAACCAAAATGGTAGTATATCTTGCTTTATGTAGGACCTGTTCTGGGTTCTACATAGGTAAGACTCAAAGGAGTTTTAACAAACGCATTTACTCTCATCTATACAGTATTAAAAGAAAGGATGACAAAAATACGTTGTACAGACATATCAAGAAATATGGTGACAAGCACTATTTCAATTTTGGCATAGTGGATATAGTGCAGGTTAACCAAAGAGGAGGTGATTTCAATGGCCTACTTTTATATAAAGAATTATGGTGGCAAATTTATACAGATGCATCTGTTACACCAGGTTTAAATGATACAATTTCCATCAAATCATTACTGGCTTTAAAATGAGATATATACACATTTTTTAGAAATATATTTTTTAGAAAAATATTTCTATACAAGTTTTACAGGTTCATTGTGGCTGGTTATGGAATTTTTTAGACCATTGCATATTTCTTGCACTACATTTTGATTTTTATTGTTTTATCTTGATTTTAATTGGATGTTGTTCTTACATTTGTCATAATATGCATTAGCAAGCTTGGTATATGTTTACAAATGAGCATGTATCTCTTTAAATTATTGTGACCGATTTCAAAAGAAATTGGTACCAAAAAAGTTATTTAATGAGTTGGCAATCTAGTTATGGTGCTCTGATGAAGCTTGTATTCCTACAAGTGAAAGCGCTTAACCAGTTTTGGAGATTTGGATTCAATAAATTATTTTATTTTTTTTGATATTTAACGTGACATTATTTTTTTTGCTGCTTGACTACACTGGTGGGATTGTGGCTTTGTAGTACTGAGTGGAATTCCCAAGACACAGAGAAGTGTTTGCGTACAGTGGATTTGTTTTTTCGTTATTCAGGTTGCTACATTGTTCGCTTTGGTGGTTTTCTCATATTTTGGATTTTCTAGTTTCCCTTCTTCCCTGTCTGAAGCTGGAACTTCAGTGGTGGATTCATTAGTTGTCCATCAGTCGAGGGTTTCCTTTTCAACTCATATTTGGGATTGGTGGGGGGGGCTCCTTCAGTCCTCCGAAAGTGCCAGACATTTGGTCCCTTCATCAAAAGAAGGACCACATTACAATGGTTTGGCAAAACAATAAAAATGATTATTGAAAAAAAAAGAAAAAAAAAAAAAAAGAAGGACCACATCAGTATCAAAGAGATGAGAGCACTTCTCCTGACTCTTCATGCTTTTCAATTCTCTCTTCTTTCCAGGCCCCTCAACTTCTTCACAGACAATACTACAGTGATGTGGTACATCAGCAAGCAGGGAGGGACTAGATCTTATCCCTATGCAGACTAGCACTTCAGGTTTGGGATTTAGCTGTCCAGTATCAGGTGACCCTTCACGGAGTTTACATTCCTTCAGTTCAGAACATTGTGTCAGATTCTCTGAGCAGGCCCATAACAAATTCTCACAAGTGAATGCTTCATAGAGATGTGTTTCTGAACATTGTCCACCAGTGGGGTACTCCTCAAGTATATCTTTTTGCCTCCCCTGTGTTCAGACAACCTCCTCTCTATTGCACCAGAGTCACATGTCCTCTGGCTTGGAAGGTGGACTACTCCTATTTTTCTTGGAAGGGGATGTTTCTTTATGCCTTCCCTCCCCTTCCACTCATACCGAAGATCCTGTTCAAGATAGAATCGGATGCTCCCAAAGTCTTGTTGGTGACTTTCTTTTGGCCCAGAAAGCATTGGTTCCCTCATCTGCATTTGGCCAAGAGCAATCATCTCAAGTTACTTCACAGGGTGGACCTACTCACGTAAGACAAGGGGTCTCTCATCCATCCCCACCCGCCCACTTTTCAACTGACATTGTTGGTGATAAGGTTTTGATACCTTTTAGACACCTTATCTGAGGAGGTCAGAGGCCAGGGAACCCACTACCAGAAAATCTTTTGTCCAAAGGAAAAAGGAAGAGATTTTTTGTCTGGTGTCTCTCATAATCTAGATCCACTTACTGTAGAAGTCCCTTTTGTTCTCTCTCATTGTGTGAATTGCTCAATGCTTGGTTGACGTATTCTTCTGTTAAAGCCCACCTGTCAGCTATTTCTACTTGTCTGCCTTTGACTCCTCGTTTGGCTTCTAGATTTGGAGTCAATTTCTTAAAGGCATCTTTCTTATTAGTACTCCGATCTTACTACCGATGCTTCCGACTGCATAGGTCCAAAACTGCCGACGACACTTTCGTTAAGCTAGTCGCCAGTCCTCCAGTACTCAGTGAGGCGCTTTCGCAGCCCCTGATACCCGCTTCTACAGATTTGATGGCCTCGGCTGAGACGCATTTGGAGTCTGGTATGCAGCGAGATGCTTCTTTGACTCTGGAACCTGTGGATGTCTCTACCTTGGATGGGTCCAGGGCCACTGTACAGGCACCAGCTTCTGAGGGTGTATTCAGGCCTTCTGATTTTCATATTAAACCGACGAGTTTGTTTCAAACCAAAAATACAGAATTTCTCAGGACCAGAGTTCTCACTACGCCTAGGAAAAGACAACCAAAGCGCATTCTCAGGCCCACATGCCTCAGAAACAAATGCTTAGAATGGCTGAAGATCTTATTACTTTAATTAGGAGAAGCCAGCCTTCCCCCTCAAAAAGACCAAGAACTGATTTTCCTTCTGATTCTTCAGATCATGAGTCTGTTCATAGTTCATAGTTCATAGGTTCATACTAGGCTATCTGCCCTAGGGCATTTATAAGCCTAGCCAGAGTGTGTGTGGCTTTCACCACCCCTTAGGATGAGAATACTATACCCATTAGTTTGCTGTGCCTCTGTCCAGCAGTGACACAGAGATGATTCCCAGGGTAAACCTACGATCTCCCATCCACTCGTCAAGATTTCTCTTGAACAGAGTCAGTGAGGGGCTCTGCCTCACATGGACTGGGATTCTGTTTCATAGTGTAGGGAGTCTCTGGGTGATGAATCTGTCCCTCCAGCACATCCTATTTATATCCGTGTTGAGGTTTAAGTCTCTTGCTCTCGTGGCTCTGGTGGATTTGGATTTTTTGAGGTGGAGCATGTCCATTAATTCCGGGTTGGACATGGCCTTGTATGTCAGGCACAGATCACCTCTGAGCAGACGGTATGCGACTGAATAGAGCTGGAGTTTCTTCAGTCGGGCATTGTCTGACATATGTTTGAGCCTTTATCCTTTTGGTGAGGAACTTTTGGGGTCTTTCCAACTGCTGCAGGTGTCGGGTAAGGTACATTCCGAATGGGGCGTTGTACTCAATCATTGGTCTAAGTAAAGAGTACAGGGGTACAATGACCTCTCCTGATCTGGATGTGAATCCCTTCATGATCAGGTGGGCAATGTAGAAGGTCTTCCTAACCACTTTGGCAATGTGAGTGTCAAAAGAGAGGTTACTGTCAACTTGGGTCCCCAGGTCCCTGATAACTTCTTCTGTGTTTAATGGATTACCGCCTATGTGGTAATTAGGGGTTACCTTGTTTTTCCCAAAGGGTATGACTATACATTTTTTGGCATTTAGCTTAAGGCCATGGCTCTGGCACCAGTTATCCATTTCTATGAGACCTCTCTGGAGGATGTCTGTGTCTGATGGAGTGTCAATTATGGTGCCCAGTTTGCAGTCATCTGCAAATTTTGTCAGCCACAATCCCCCTATGTTTGCTTGCACTTCAGAAAAATAAATGCCGAACAAGAGGGGGCCCAGGACTAAGCCCTGTGGGACACCGCTCGTGACCGGCTTAGAGTCTGACATGGCACCAGCAACTCTAACCCTGTGTGTTCTGTCCTTGAGCCAGTTTGCAACCCATCTTGTGACATATGGGTTTACATCTAAGCTGGGGAGCTTTTCTATGATGCCCGAGTGGGGTATTGTGTCGAACGCTTTTGCTAGGTCAAGGTAGGCTGTGTGAACTGCCTTACCCTCATCAATGGCCTTAGTGACTGTTTCGAAAAAGTCGACCAAGTTTAAGAGGCAGAATCTGCCCTTGACAAAGCCAAATTGGGTAGGATCCAGTGTCTGTAGGTCCCCAATGTCTTTATTTATGAGTTCCATTATGATCCTCTCCATAGCTTTGCAGACAAGGCTCGTCAAGCTTATGGGGCGGTAATTTCCAGGGTCCGTAGAAGCACCACCTTTGTGGAGTGGGACCACAGTTGCCGTACGCCATTCTTTGGGTACGCATCCTGTAGTAAGGCTAAGATTAAACAGCAGCCTAATGTGTGGGTTTAGTTCCTCATTGAGTTTGTGTAGCACACAGCCGGGGACACCGTCCGGTCCCATTGATGCTGTGTCTTTTGTTTTAGAGAGAGCAGCTCTCACCTGGGCATCTGAGATGTTTGGGAGGCTAGACTCTGGTGGGATAGATATTTCTCCTTTTGGGAATTTGCACTGAACCTGTCTGCCAGTATGTTGGCAATGTCTGTGGGTTCAGTGATTTTTTTATCATTTTGGACTAATTCTGAGCATATCTGGGAGTTTCCACCCAGGTTTCTAACATAGCTAAAGAAGGCCTTATGATTGTCTTTTGTGTCATGACTTTTGAGTCATGTTGACTCTGATCCTTCTAATTACCAGGACATACCCTTATCTACCCATGAGGATTCTGATGCATAGGGTTCCATTCTCTCTGCTTCCCCACCAGAAGATTTTTCTTGGTGAAACCCTGCATATCTTTAGAGAGCATTTCCGCTGGGAGTGCCAGGACTACCCAACGTCCAAAAAGAGACTCAGGGAATTTTTAAACGTGCCTCAGCACAGGCCTCTAGCTATCCCTCCTGTTCTGGAAATCGTAGATGATGTCTTCTTGGAATCCAGCCTTACCCCTGATACTTTGCCTCCAGCTCCCAGAAAACCTGATAGGTACTACAGAATACCTGACTCCCACAAGTTCCTCTTTCAGAATCCCACTGTGGATCCAGAGACCATTTCCCAGGGACCTAAAGGCATTAAGACTACAACAGCCAAAAAACCCTACTCCTTTGGACAGGGACTCTAGGGCTTTAGACAGATGGGGTAAGAAGGTATACACCTCTGCTACTCTTGCCATCAGGGCTTTAAATTGCCAGTTTTATATGTTGAAGTATCAGCAACATATTATGGAGCTAATTAAACAGAAAATGATGTTGATTCCTGATTGTGCAGAACATAAAGATTTACAAGAGTTGATGCATTCTGCTAACCAAGTTGGAATGTGGTTTTGATGCCTTAGAAGCATCTTGCAGGGCTGCTGTCACTGGGTCTGTTCTTAGAAGGCATACTTGGCTTAAGGAACAAATCTTGCCAGACCATGTCAAAGCAAAATTACTAGATGCACCATTAAATCAAGAATGCCTGTTTGGCAATAAAGCAGAATTTGTCCTCAAAAAGATGGAGGAAGAAGCTAAATTTATGCAAACTGTTAAAGATTTCCTACAGGTACAGCCACCTAGATTCAGTAGGCATTGGCCTTCTAAAAACTGGTCCTTTCCAGTTCCTCCCAGACCTTCTCAGTCCAAATCCAGGAGCAGCCCTCTAAAACATGCAGTAGTAAGCCACCATCCGATGATAAAATCTCGCAATGACTTATCCTCAACTCTTCCAAGCCTTGCCTAAGTACACCCTACCTTAGGAGGAAAACTTGCCCTGCATGCAAAATACTGAGAGTACATCACCCTATTCTCAACACCTTCCTGGTGGTTTCAAGGTTCAAATGCTTACTCTCCAACAGCTGCTTTCTATACTCCTGGTTAGCCACCCTAGACTTAAAAGCAGCTTATCTGCACATCCCCATAATGGAATCTTGCAGGAAATATATATGTTTCAGAGCAGGCTTATCTACTGCGCCCAGGGTATTCACAAAATGCCTAGTTCATAGGTTCATAGGTTCATAGGTTTATACTAGGCTATCTGCCCGAGGGCATTTACAAGCCTAGCCCATAGTTTTGTGGCTTACGCCACCCCTTTAGTTTGGAGAAACTATGCCCATTATTTTGCAGTGCCTCTGTCGAGCAGAGACACTGAGGTAATCCCTGGGGTATATCTGCGATCTCCCATCCATTGGTCAAGATTCCTCTTGAACAAAGCCAGCGAGGTGCTCTGCCTCACATATACTGGGATTTTGTTCCACAGCATAAGGAGTCTTTGGGTGATGAATCTATCCCTCCAGCACGTCCTATTAATAGCTGTGTCTAGGTTTAGGTCTCCTGCCCTTGTGGCTCTAAGAGATCTCGATTTTTGAGGTGAAGCATGTTCATCAAATCTGGGTTTGACATGGCCTTGTATGTCAGGTACAGGTCACCTCTGAGCAGGCGCAAGCGACTGAATAGAGCTGGAGTTCTTTCAGCCGGGCAGCATAAGACATATCTTTGAGACCTTTTATCCTTTTGGTGAGGAACTTTTGGGGCCTCTCCAGCTGCTGCAAGTGTCGGGTCAGATACATTCCGAATGGGGCATTGTACTCAATCATTGGTCTGATGAGTGATGAGTACAGGGAGACTATGACCTCTCTTGATCTAGATGTGAAACCCTTCATGATCAGGTGGGCAATGTAGAAGGTCTTCCTAACTATTTTAGCAACATGAGTGTCGAATGAAAGGTTACTGTCAACCTGGGTCCCCAGGTCCCTGATAACTTCTTCTGTGCTCAGTGGATTGCCTCTTATATGGTAGCTAGGGGTAACCTTGATTTTCCCGAAGGGTATGACTATGCATTTTTTGGCATTTAACGTTAGGCCATGGCTCTGGCACCAGTTATCCGTTTCTGTGAGGCCCTTCTGAAGGATATCTGTGTCAGATGTGTTTTCGACTATGGCCCAGTTTGCAGTCATCTGCAAACTTGGTCAGCCATAACCCTCCTGTGTTTGCTTGTACTGGAGAAGTAGATGAACAAGAGTGGGCCCAGGACTGAGCCCTGTGGGACACCACTTGTGACAGGCATTGAGTCTGACATGGCGCCAGCAACTCTGACCCTGTGGGTTCTGTCACTCAGCCAGTTTGCAACCCATCTTGTGACGTATGGGTTTACCTTTAGGCTGATGAGTTTTTCAATGATACCCGAGTGGGGTATTGTATTGAAGGCCTTTGCTAGGTCCAGGTAGGCTGTATGGACAGCCTTACCCTCATCAATGGCCTTGGTGACCGTTTCAAAGAAGTCAACCAAGTTTAGAAGGCATGATCTGCCTTTGACAAAGCCAAACTGGGTTTGATCCAGAGTCTGCAAATTCCCTATGTCTTTATTTATGAGATCCATTATGATCCTTTCCATGGCTTTGCAGATAAGGCTTGTCAAGCTAATGGGACGGTAATTTCCAGGGTCGGTGGAGGCACCGCCTTTGTGAAGTGGGACCACAGTGCCAGCCACTCCCTGGGTGCATTATCCAGAGGTGAGACTGAGATTAAACAGCTGTCCTAACTGTGGGTTTAATTCCTCGTTGTGTTCGTGGAGTACACATCCTGGGACACCATCAGGTCCCATGGATGCAGTGTTTTTGCCTTGGAGAGAGCAGTTTTCACCTGGGCATTAGAGATGTTTGGGGGGCTACTATCATTTGGTATAGATATATCTCCTTTTGGGGGGGGGGGTGAAGTTTGCACTGAACCTGTCAGCCAGTATGTTGGCAATGTCTGTAGGATCAGTAATCTTCACATCGTTTTGAACTAATTCTGAGCATATCTGGGAGCTTCCTCCCAGGTTTCTAACATAGCTAAAGAAGGCCTTATGATTGTCTTTTGAGTCCTTAGCTATTTTTTTCTCAAAATTTGCTTTGGATGATTTTATGAGAGCTCTTAGCTTTTTACTTATAATGATCAAAGGTGTCTTACCTCTTAAGGATTTAGCTCTATCTTGTAGTAGCTTCCTCCTTTTGTTGTAGAGTTTGTTTATGGCTGGGGTCCACCAGACTGGACGCCTGTCTTGGTACAGAGAGTCTTTGTTTTGTTTGGGATTGCCTGATCCATGCAGTCCTGCAGGTGCTGGTAGAAGGCATTTGTAAGTGATTCAGCTAAGCCATGTGAGTGTTTACCGCAGGCTCGGGCCTTAAAGGAGACCACACTAGTCTTTAGAAGTGTGAAGTCAGCTTTTGAGAAGTTCTTTACTGTGTTTTTTTGTTTCAGGTGGGGGTGGGATGAGGACCTCCAGCAAGATTAGCTTGTGATCTGATCTCACCAGTGAGGGGTATACTTCAGGTGTTGAACATTGTGCTCCCATGTTCGTGATGATGAGATCAAGTATGTTTTCTCCTCTTGTGGGGATGGTGACTAGTTGTTCCATGGCATTTGAGTTTATGAATTCCAGGAACGTTTGGGCCAGAGTGTTTGGGCTTGAGTAGTGTTCCCAGTCTATATTTGGGTAATTGAAGTCACCTAGTATAATGGTGTTTGGAGATACATTTATCCCCTCCAGTGTTTTCAGGAAAGCCATGTGAGGTTCCTGGGTTTACAAGGGTGGCCTGTAACATGCTACAAATTGCAGAGCAGTCTTGCCTATGGTTAATTGCACCTGGATGGTCTCCGATGCATCGTATGCGTTGCCACCAATCTTGAGGTGTGGGTGTCCTTGATGAATATGGACACCCCCCCTCCTTTCTTTGTATTGTCCGAATTTTGGGGCCGGAACGCATGATATGAGGTAAAACCTGATAGTGCTGGGGTGCTCTCAGGAGCCTTGAACCAGGTTTCTGTCACAGCACAGACATCGATGTTCTCCATACTGAGAAGGGCCTCGAGTGCGTGCATTTTGAGATTGAGACTTCTGGCATTTAGTTTTTTTCCATTATTGAGTTCTAAGGTGGTAGGTTTAGAATTTGAGCCTTGCCTAAAAAAGGCACTATGCAGCCATTGCATATTGAAGGCAGAGAAAAATTCTACTTTTCCCATACTTGGACGATTGCCTGATTCAGGCGGATGTCAGGAATTGCTACTCCAACACCTGACATTTGTAAAGAGACTTCTAACTTCACTGGGGTACACTATCAACAAAAATAAACCACATCAGGTACCCAGCCAACAGATTGTATTCCTGGGAGCAAGCTTGAACACAACTTCCCAGATGACATTCCTCACTCCAGAAAAACAAATTTATTTGACAAACTACTTCAGTCTACTGGCAGCCAAAACCCAGCAATCTGCAAGAAAATACTGCAAGCCCTAGGGTTCGTGGCCTCTTGCATTCTACTAATTCCATATACAAGACTGCATATGAGGAAACTTCAGTGGTACTTAAAAAGTCTCTGGTGTCAACATTCTCAGGACCTGGAAACAACAATTCCGATCATTCCTTGCCTAAAGGCAGACTTCCTTTGGTGGGCAGAGGCCTGCTACCACAACAAAGGACCTCCTTTCACTCAACCCTCTGCTGCCCAAACCCTAACAACAGACGCATCAGACTATGCATGGGGGGCTCACATGGCAGGACAGTGTATTCAAGGCAAATGGAGCCCAAGCAAATGCACCTGCATATCAATCAAAAAGAAATGTTAGCTGTACAGAATGCTCTGACAGCCTTCAAAAGCATTATTCTTCCAAGGCAACTATTGATAAAGACAGACAACAACACAGTTATGTGGTACATAAGCAAGCAGGGGGGGGGGGAACCCGTTCCTACCCATTCTGCAGGTTAGCCATGGCTCTGTGGAACACAGCCTTGAGCAGTCAAGTGCACCTGCAGCCCCCCCAA
>NC_056725.1:214925834-214965771 GCF_019279795.1 Protopterus annectens
GATGTCGATAAAATCATCCAAAGCAAATTTTGAGAGAAAAATAGCTAAAGACTCAAAAGACAATCATAAGGCCTTCTTTAGCTATGTTAGAAACCTAGGAGGAAACTCCCAGATATGCTCAGAACTAGTTCAAAATGATGTGAAGATTACTGATCCTACAGACATTGCCAACATACAGGCTGACAGGTTCAGTGCAAACTTCTCCCCCCCATCCCCCCCAAAAGGAGAGATATCTATACCAAATGAGTGCAGCCCCCCAAACATCTCCAGCGCCCAAGTGAGAACTGCTCTCTCCAAAGCAAAAACACAGCATCCATGGGACCCGATGGTGTCCCCGGCTGTGTGCTCCACGAACTCAATGAGGAATTAAACCCACAGCTAGGACAGCTGTTTAATCAAAGTCTTACCTCTGGATATTACCCAGGAGTGGCGCACTGCAACTGTGGTCCCACTTCACAAAGGCGGTGCCTCCACAGACCCTGGAAATTACCGGCCCATTAGCTTGACAAGCCTTATCTGCAAAGCCATGGAGAGGATCATAATGGACCTCATAAATAAAGACATAGGGAATTTGCAGAATTTGGATCCAACCCAGTTTGGCTTTGTCAAAGGCATATCATGCCTTTTAAACTTGGTTGACTTTTTCGAAACAGTCACCAAAGCCATTGATGAGGGAAAGGCAGTCCATACAGCCTACCTCGATCTGGCTAAGGCCTTTGATACAATACCCCACTCGGGTATCATTGAAAAACTCATCAGCTTAAATGTTAACCCATACATCACAAGATGGGTTGCAAACTGGCTGAGTGACAGAACCCACAGGGTCAGAGTTGCTGGCGCCATGTCAGACTCAAAGCCTGTCACAAGTGGTGTCCCACAGGGCTCAGTCCTGGGCCCACTCTTGTTTGGCATCTACTTTCTGAAGTACAAGCAAACACAGGAGGGTTATGGCTGACAAAGTTTGCAGATGACTGCAAACTGGGCGCCATAGTAGAAAACACATCTGACACAGATATCCTTCAGAAGGGTCTCACAGAAACGGATAACTGGTGCCAGAGCCACGGCCTAAAGTTAAATGCCAAAATGCATAGTCATACCCTTCAGGAAAAACAAGGTTACCCCTAGCTACCAAATAGGTGGCAATCCACTGAGCACAGAAGAAGTTATCAGGGACCTGGGGACCCAGGTTGATAGTAGTCTGTCATTCGACACCCATGTAGCTAAAGTAGTTAGGAAGTCCTTCTACATTGCCCACCTTATCATGAAGGGATTCTCATCTAGATCAAGGGAGGTCATAGTCTCCCTTTACTCATCACTCATCTGACCAATGATTGAGTACAATGCCCCATTCGCAATGTATCAGACCCAACAGTTGGAGCAGCTGGAGAGGCCACAAAAGTTCCTCACCAAAAGGATAAAGGGTCTCAAAATCTGTCCTATGCTGCCCGACTGAAAGAACTCCAGCTCTATTCAGTCGCACGCTGCTCAGAGGTCACCTTTGCGTAACAAACAAGGCTATGAGAAACCCAGATTTGATGAATATGCTTCACCTCAAAAATCTAGATCCATCAGAGCCACAAGGGCGGGAGACTTAAACCTCGACACGGCTATTAATAGGACGTGCTGGAGAGATAGATTCATCACCCAAAGACTCCCTATGCTGTGGAACAAAATCCCGGTACATGTGAGGCAGAGCACCTCGCTGGCCTTGTTCAAGAGAAATCTTGACCAATGGATGGGAGATCGCAGATATACCCCAGGAATTACCTCAGTGTCACTGCTCGACAGAGGCACAGCAAAATAATGGGTAAAGTTCCCCATACAAAAGGGGTGGTGTAAGCCACAAAACAATGGGCTAGGCTTATAAATGCCCTCGGGCAGATAGCCTAGTATGAACCTATGAACCTATGAACCTATGAAAATGAATCCATATGTAAGTAATTAACTGGTTTAGTTTAATAGATATTATCACTGAAAATGAATCCACATGGAAGTAATTAACTGGTTTAGTTTAATAGATATTATCACTGAAAATGAATCCCTATGGAAGTAATTAACTGGTTTAGTTTAATAGATATTATCACTGAAAATGAATCCACATGGAAGTAATTAACTGGTTTAGTTTAATAGATATTATCACTGAAAATGAATCCATATGCAAGTAATTAACTGGTTTAGTTTAATAGATATTATCACTGAAAATGAATCCATATGGAAGTAATTAACTGGTTTAGTTTAATAGATATTATCACTGAAAATGAATCCATATGGAAGTAATTAACTGGTTTAGTTTAATAGATATTATCACTGAAAATGAATCCATATGGAAGTAATTAACTGGTTTAGTTTAATAGATATTATCACTGAAAATGAATCCATATGGAAGTAATTAACTGGTTTAGTTTAATAGATATTATCACTGAAAATGAATCCATATGGAAGTAATTAACTGGTTTAGTTTAATAGATATTATCACTGAAAATGAATCCATATGGAAGTAATTAACTGGTTTAGTTTAATAGATATTATCACTGAAAATGAATCCATATGGAAGTAATTAACTGGTTTAGTTTAATAGATATTATCACTGAAAATGAATCCATATGGAAGTAATTAACTGGTTTAGTTTAATAGATATTATCACTGAAAATGAATCCATATGGAAGTAATTAACTGGTTTAGTTTAATAGATATTATCACTGAAAATGAATCCATATGGAAGTAATTAACTGGTTTAGTTTAATAGATATTATCACTGAAAATGAATCCATATGGAAGTAATTAACTGGTTTAGTTTAATAGATATTATCACTGAAAATGAATCCACATGGAAGTAATTAACTGGTTTAGTTTAATAGATATTATCACTGAAAATGAATCCACATGGAAGTAATTAACTGGTTTAGTTTAATAGATATTATCACTGAAAATGAATCCATATGGAAGTAATTAACTGGTTTAGTTTAATAGATATTATCACTGAAAATGAATCCATATGGAAGTAATTAACTGGTTTAGTTTAATAGATATTATCACTGAAAATGAATCCATATGGAAGTAATTAACTGGTTTAGTTTAATAGATATTATCACTGAAAATGAATCCATATGGAAGTAATTAACTGGTTTAGTTTAATAGATATTATCACTGAAAATGAATCCATATGGAAGTAATTAACTGGTTTAGTTTAATAGATATTATCACTGAAAATGAATCCATATGGAAGTAATTAACTGGTTTAGTTTAATAGATATTATCACTGAAAATGAATCCATATGGAAGTAATTAACTGGTTTAGTTTAATAGATATTATCACTGAAAATGAATCCATATGGAAGTAATTAACTGGTTTAGTTTAATAGATATTATCACTGAAAATGAATCCATATGGAAGTAATTAACTGGTTTAGTTTAATAGATATTATCACTGAAAATGAATCCATATGGAAGTAATTAACTGGTTTAGTTTAATAGATATTATCACTGAAAATGAATCCATATGGAAGTAATTAACTGGTTTAGTTTAATAGATATTATCACTGAAAATGAATCCATATGGAAGTAATTAACTGGTTTAGTTTAATAGATATTATCACTGAAAATGAATCCATATGGAAGTAATTAACTGGTTTAGTTTAATAGATATTATCACTGAAAATGAATCCATATGGAAGTAATTAACTGGTTTAGTTTAATAGATATTATCACTGAAAATGAATCCATATGGAAGTAATTAACTGGTTTAGTTTAATAGATATTATCACTGAAAATGAATCCATATGGAAGTAATTAACTGGTTTAGTTTAATAGATATTATCACTGAAAATGAATCCATATGGAAGTAATTAACTGGTTTAGTTTAATAGATATTATCACTGAAAATGAATCCATATGGAAGTAATTAACTGGTTTAGTTTAATAGATATTATCACTGAAAATGAATCCATATGGAAGTAATTAACTGGTTTAGTTTAATAGATATTATCACTGAAAATGAATCCATATGGAAGTAATTAACTGGTTTAGTTTAATAGATATTATCACTGAAAATGAATCCATATGGAAGTAATTAACTGGTTTAGTTTAATAGATATTATCACTGAAAATGAATCCATATGGAAGTAATTAACTGGTTTAGTTTAATAGATATTATCACTGAAAATGAATCCATATGGAAGTAATTAACTGGTTTAGTTTAATAGATATTATCACTGAAAATGAATCCATATGGAAGTAATTAACTGGTTTAGTTTAATAGATATTATCACTGAAAATGAATCCATATGGAAGTAATTAACTGGTTTAGTTTAATAGATATTATCACTGAAAATGAATCCATATGGAAGTAATTAACTGGTTTAGTTTAATAGATATTATCACTGAAAATGAATCCATATGGAAGTAATTAACTGGTTTAGTTTAATAGATATTATCACTGAAAATGAATCCATATGGAAGTAATTAACTGGTTTAGTTTAATAGATATTATCACTGAAAATGAATCCATATGGAAGTAATTAACTGGTTTAGTTTAATAGATATTATCACTGAAAATGAATCCATATGGAAGTAATTAACTGGTTTAGTTTAATAGATATTATCACTGAAAATGAATCCATATGGAAGTAATTAACTGGTTTAGTTTAATAGATATTATCACTGAAAATGAATCCACATGGAAGTAATTAACTGGTTTAGTTTAATAGATATTATCACTGAAAATGAATCCATATGGAAGTAATTAACTGGTTTAGTTTAATAGATATTATCACTGAAAATGAATCCATATGGAAGTAATTAACTGGTTTAGTTTAATAGATATTATCACTGAAAATGAATCCATATGGAAGTAATTAACTGGTTTAGTTTAATAGATATTATCACTGAAAATGAATCCATATGGAAGTAATTAACTGGTTTAGTTTAATAGATATTATCACTGAAAATGAATCCATATGGAAGTAATTAACTGGTTTAGTTTAATAGATATTATCACTGAAAATGAATCCATATGGAAGTAATTAACTGGTTTAGTTTAATAGATATTATCACTGAAAATGAATCCATATGGAAGTAATTAACTGGTTTAGTTTAATAGATATTATCACTGAAAATGAATCCATATGGAAGTAATTAACTGGTTTAGTTTAATAGATATTATCACTGAAAATGAATCCATATGGAAGTAATTAACTGGTTTAGTTTAATAGATATTATCACTGAAAATGAATCCATATGGAAGTAATTAACTGGTTTAGTTTAATAGATATTATCACTGAAAATGAATCCATATGGAAGTAATTAACTGGTTTAGTTTAATAGATATTATCACTGAAAATGAATCCATATGGAAGTAATTAACTGGTTTAGTTTAATAGATATTATCACTGAAAATGAATCCATATGGAAGTAATTAACTGGTTTAGTTTAATAGATATTATCACTGAAAATGAATCCACATGGAAGTAATTAACTGGTTTAGTTTAATAGATATTATCACTGAAAATGAATCCCTATGGAAGTAATTAACTGGTTTAATTTAATAGATATTATCACTGAAAATGAATCCCTATGGAAGTAATTAACTGGTTTAGTTTAATAGATATTATCACTGAAAATGAATCCATATGCAAGTAATTAACTGTTTAAGTTTAATAGATATTATCACTGAAAATGAATCCATATGCAGGTAATTGACTGGTTTAGTGTAATAGATATTATCACTGAAAATGAATCCCTATGCAAGTAATTAACTGGTTTAGTTTAATAGATATTATCACTGAAAATGAATCCACATGGAAGTAATTAACTGGTTTAGTTTAATCGATATTATCACTGAAAATGAATCCCTATGGAAGTTATTAACTGGTTTAGTTTAATAGATATTATCACTGAAAATGAATCCGTATGGAAGTAATTAACTGGTTTAGTTTAATAGATATTATCACTGAAAATGAATCCACATGGAAGTAATTAACTGGTTTAGTTTAATAGATATTATCACTGAAAATGAATCCTTATGGAAGTTATTAACTGGTTTAGTTTAATAGATATTATCACTGAAAATGAATCCCTATGGAAGTAATTAACTGGTTTAGTTTAATAGATATTATCACTGAAAATGAATCCATATGGAAGTAATTAACTGGTTTAGTTTAATAGATATTATCACTGAAAATGAATCCATATGGAAGTAATTAACTGGTTTAGTTTAATAGATATTATCACTGAAAATGAATCCATATGGAAGTAATTAACTGGTTTAGTTTAATAGATATTATCACTGAAAATGAATCCATATGGAAGTAATTAACTGGTTTAGTTTAATAGATATTATCATTGAAAATGAATCCATATGGAAGTAATTAACTGGTTTAGTTTAATAGATATTATCACTGAAAATGAATCCCTATGGAAGTAATTAACTGGTTTAGTTTAATAGATATTATCACTGAAAATGAATCCATATGGAAGTAATTAACTGGTTTAGTTTAATAGATATTATCACTGAAAATGAATCCATATGGAAGTTATTAACTGGTTTAGTTTAATAGATATTATCACTGAAAATGAATCCATATGGAAGTAATTAACTGGTTTAGTTTAATAGATATTATCACTGAAAATGAATCCATATGGAAGTAATTAACTGGTTTAGTTTAATAGATATTATCACTGAAAATGAATCCATATGGAAGTAATTAACTGGTTTAGTTTAATAGATATTATCAGTGAAAATGAATCCCTAAGGAAGTAATTAACTGGTTTAGTTTAATAGATATTATCACTGAAAATGAATCCATATGGAAGTAATTAACTGGTTTAGTTTAATAGATATTATCACTGAAAATGAATCCATAAGGAAGTAATTAACTGGTTTAGTTTAATAGATATGATCACTGAAAATGAATCCATATGGAAGTAATTAACTGGTTTAGTTTAACAGATATTATCACTGAAAATGAATCCATATGGAAGTAATTAACTGGTTTAGTTTAATAGATATTATCACTGAAAATGAATCCATATGGAAGTAATTAACTGGTTTAGTTTAACAGATATTATCACTGAAAATGAATCCATATGGAAGTAATTAACTGGTTTAGTTTAATAGATATTATCACTGAAAATGAATCCATATGGAAGTAATTAACTGGTTTAGTTTAATAGATATTATCACTGAAAATGAATCCATATGGAAGTAATTAACTGGTTTAGTTTAATAGATATTATCACTGAAAATGAATCCATATGGAAGTAATTAACTGGTTTAGTTTAATAGATATTATCACTGAAAATGAATCCATATGGAAGTAATTAACTGGTTTAGTTTAATAGATATTATCACTGAAAATGAATCCACATGGAAGTAATTAACTGGTTTAGTTTAATAGATATTATCACTGAAAATGAATCCATATGGAAGTAATTAACTGGTTTAGTTTAATAGATATTATCACTGAAAATGAATCCATATGGAAGTAATTAACTGGTTTAGTTTAATAGATATTATCACTGAAAATGAATCCATATGGAAGTAATTAACTGGTTTAGTTTAATAGATATTATCACTGAAAATGAATCCATATGGAAGTAATTAACTGGTTTAGTTTAATAGATATTATCACTGAAAATGAATCCATATGGAAGTAATTAACTGGTTTAGTTTAATAGATATTATCACTGAAAATGAATCCATATGGAAGTAATTAACTGGTTTAATTTAATAGATATTATCACTGAAAATGAATCCATATGGAAGTAATTAACTGGTTTAGTTTAACAGATATTATCACTGAAAATGAATCCATATGGAAGTAATTAACTGGTTTAGTTTAATAGATATTATCACTGAAAATGAATCCATATGGAAGTAATTAACTGGTTTAGTTTAATAGATATTATCACTGAAAATGAATCCATATGGAAGTAATTAACTGGTTTAGTTTAATAGATATTATCACTGAAAATGAATCCATATGGAAGTAATTAACTGGTTTAGTTTAATAGATATTATCACTGAAAATGAATCCATATGGAAGTAATTAACTGGTTTAGTTTCATAGATATTATCACTGAAAATGAATCCATATGGAAGTAATTAACTGGTTTTGTTTAATAGATATTATCACTGAAAATGAATCCATATGGAAGTAATTAACTGGTTTAGTTTAATAGATATTATCACTGAAAATGAATCCATATGGAAGTAATTAACTGGTTTAGTTTAATAGATATTATCACTGAAAATGAATCCATATGGAAGTAATTAACTGGTTTAGTTTAATAGATATTATCACTGAAAATGAATCCATATGGAAGTAATTAACTGGTTTAGTTTAATAGATATTATCACTGAAAATGAATCCATATGGAAGTAATTAACTGGTTTAGTTTAATAGATATTATCACTGAAAATGAATCCATATGGAAGTAATTAACTGGTTTAGTTTAGTAGATATTATCACTGAAAATGAATCCATATGGAAGTAATTAACTGGTTTAGTTTAATAGATATTATCACTGAAAATGAATCCATATGGAAGTAATTAACTGGTTTAGTTTAATAGATATTATCACTGAAAATGAATCCATATGGAAGTAATTAACTGGTTTAGTTTAATAGATATTATCACTGAAAATGAATCCATATGGAAGTAATTAACTGGTTTAGTTTAATAGATATTATCACTGAAAATGAATCCATATGGAAGTAATTAACTGGTTTAGTTTAATAGATATTATCACTGAAAATGAATCCATATGGAAGTAATTAACTGGTTTAGTTTAATAGATATTATCACTGAAAATGAATCCATATGGAAGTAATTAACTGGTTTAGTTTAATAGATATTATCACTGAAAATGAATCCATATGGAAGTAATTAACTGGTTTAGTTTAATAGACATTATCACTGAAAATGAATCCATATGGAAGTAATTAACTGGTTTAGTTTAATAGATATTATCACTGAAAATGAATCCATATGGAAGTAATTAACTGGTTTAGTTTAATAGATATTATCACTGAAAATGAATCCATATGGAAGTAATTAACTGGTTTAGTTTAATAGATATTACCACTGAAAATGAATCCATATGGAAGTAATTAACTGGTTTAGTTTAATAGATATTATCACTGAAAATGAATCCATATGGAAGTAATTAACTGGTTTAGTTTAATAGATATTATCACTGAAAATGAATCCATATGGAAGTAATTAACTGGTTTAGTTTAATAGATATTATCACTGAAAATGAATCCATATGGAAGTAATTAACTGGTATAGTTTAATAGATATTATCACTGAAAATGAATCCATATGGAAGTAATTAACTGGTTAAGTTTAATAGATATTATCACTGAAAATGAATGCATATGGAAGTAATTAACTGGTTTAGTTTAATAGATATTATCACTGAAAATGAATCCATATGGAAGTAATTAACTGGTTTAGTTTAATAGATATTATCACTGAAAATGAATTTATATGGAAGTAATTAACTGGTTTAGTTTAATAGATATTATCACTGAAAATGAATCCATATGGAAGTAATTAACTGGTTTAGTTTAATAGATATTATCACTGAAAATGAATCCATATGGAAGTAATTAACTGGTTTAGTTTAATAGATATTATCACTGAAAATGAATCCATATGGAAGTAATTAACTGGTTTAGTTTAATAGATATTATCACTGAAAATGAATCCATATGGAAGTAATTAACTGGTTTAGTTTAATAGATATTATCACTGAAAATGAATCCATATGGAAGTAATTAACTGGTTTAGTTTAATAGATATTATCACTGAAAATGAATCCATATGGAAGTAATTAACTGGTTTAGTTTAATAGATATTATCACTGAAAATGAATCCATATGGAAGTAATTAACTGGTTTAGTTTAATAGATATTATCACTGAAAATGAATCCATATGGAAGTAATTAACTGGTTTAGTTTAATAGATATTATCACTGAAAATGAATCCACATGGAAGTAATTAACTGGTTTAGTTTAATAGATATTATCACTGAAAATGAATCCATATGGAAGTAATTAACTGGTTTAGTTTAATAGATATTATCACTGAAAATGAATCCATATGGAAGTAATTAACTGGTTTAGTTTAATAGATATTATCACTGAAAATGAATCCCTATGGAAGTAATTAACTGGTTTAGTTTAATAGATATTATCACTGAAAATGAATCCATATGGAAGTAATTAACTGGTTTAGTTTAATAGATATTATCACTGAAAATGAATCCATATGGAAGTAATTAACTGGTTTAGTTTAATAGATATTATCACTGAAAATGAATCCATATGGAAGTAATTAACTGGTTTAGTTTAATAGATATTATCACTGAAAATGAATCCATATGGAAGTAATTAACTGGTTTAGTTTAATAGATATTATCACTGAAAATGAATCCATATGGAAGTAATTAACTGGTTTAGTTTAATAGATATTATCACTGAAAATGAATCCATATGGAAGTAATTAACTGGTTTAGTTTAATAGATATTATCACTGAAAATGAATCCACATGGAAGTAATTAACTGGTTTAGTTTAATAGATATTATCACTGAAAATGAATCCATATGGAAGTAATTAACTGGTTTAGTTTAATAGATATTATCACTGAAAATGAATCCATATGGAAGTAATTAACTGGTTTAGTTTAATAGATATTATCACTGAAAATGAATCCATATGGAAGTAATTAACTGGTTTAGTTTAATAGATATTATCACTGAAAATGAATCCATATGGAAGTAATTAACTGGTTTAGTTTAATAGATATTATCACTGAAAATGAATCCATATGGAAGTAATTAACTGGTTTAGTTTAATAGATATTATCACTGAAAATGAATCCCTATGGAAGTAATTAACTGGTTTAGTTTAATAGATATTATCACTGAAAATGAATCCATATGGAAGTAATTAACTGGTTTAGTTTAATAGATATTATCACTGAAAATGAATCCATATGGAAGTAATTAACTGGTTTAGTTTAATAGATATTATCACTGAAAATGAATCCATATGGAAGTAATTAACTGGTTTAGTTTAATAGATATTATCACTGAAAATGAATCCATATGGAAGTAATTAACTGGTTTAGTTTAATAGATATTATCACTGAAAATGAATCCATATGGAAGTAATTAACTGGTTTAGTTTAATAGATATTATCACTGAAAATGAATCCACATGGAAGTAATTAACTGGTTTAGTTTAATAGATATTATCACTGAAAATGAATCCACATGGAAGTAATTAACTGGTTTAGTTTAATAGATATTATCACTGAAAATGAATCCATATGGAAGTAATTAACTGGTTTAGTTTAATAGATATTATCACTGAAAATGAATCCACATGGAAGTAATTAACTGGTTTAGTTTAATAGATATTATCACTGAAAATGAATCCATATGGAAGTAATTAACTGGTTTAGTTTAATAGATATTATCACTGAAAATGAATCCATATGGAAGTAATTAACTGGTTTAGTTTAATAGATATTATCACTGAAAATGAATCCATATGGAAGTAATTAACTGGTTTAGTTTAATAGATATTATCACTGAAAATGAATCCATATGGAAGTAATTAACTGGTTTAGTTTAATAGATATTATCACTGAAAATGAATCCATATGCAAGTAATTAACTGGTTTAGTTTAATAGATATTATCACTGAAAATGAATCCATATGCAAGTAATTAACTGGTTTAGTTTAATAGATATTATCACTGAAAATGAATCCCTATGGAAGTAATTAACTGGTTTAGTTTAATAGATATTATCACTGAAAATGAATCCACATGGAAGTAATTAACTGGTTTAGTTTAATAGATATTATCACTGAAAATGAATCCACATGGAAGTAATTAACTGGTTTAGTTTAATAGATATTATCACTGAAAATGAATCCATATGGAAGTAATTAACTGGTTTAGTTTAATAGATATTATCACTGAAAATGAATCCATATGGAAGTAATTAACTGGTTTAGTTTAATAGATATTATCACTGAAAATGAATCCATATGGAAGTAATTAACTGGTTTAGTTTAATAGATATTATCACTGAAAATGAATCCATATGGAAGTAATTAACTGGTTTAGTTTAATAGATATTATCACTGAAAATGAATCCATATGGAAGTAATTAACTGGTTTAGTTTAATAGATATTATCACTGAAAATGAATCCATATGGAAGTAATTAACTGGTTTAGTTTAATAGATATTATCACTGAAAATGAATCCATATGGAAGTAATTAACTGGTTTAGTTTAACAGATATTATCACTGAAAATGAATCCATATGGAAGTAATTAACTGGTTTAGTTTAATAGATATTATCACTGAAAATGAATCCATATGGAAGTAATTAACTGGTTTAGTTTAATAGATATTATCACTGAAAATGAATCCATATGGAAGTAATTAACTGGTTTAGTTTAATAGATATTATCACTGAAAATGAATCCATATGGAAGTAATTAACTGGTTTAGTTTAATAGATATTATCACTGAAAATGAATCCATATGGAAGTAATTAACTGGTTTAGTTTAATAGATATTATCACTGAAAATGAATCCATATGGAAGTAATTAACTGGTTTAGTTTAATAGATATTTTCACTGAAAATGAATCCATATGGAAGTAATTAACTGGTTTAGTTTAATAGATATTATCACTGAAAATGAATCCATATGGAGGTAATTAACTGGTTTAGTTTAATAGATATTATCACTGAAAATGAATCCATATGGAAGTAATTAACTGGTTTAGTTTAATAGATATTATCACTGAAAATGAATCCATATGGAAGTAATTAACTGGTTTAGTTTAATAGATATTATCACTGAAAATGAATCCATATGGAAGTAATTAACTGGTTTAGTTTAATAGATATTATCACTGAAAATGAATTCATATGGAAGTAATTAACTGGTTTAGTTTAATAGATATTATCACTGAAAATGAATCCATAAGGAAGTAATTAACTGGTTTAGTTTAATAGATATTACCACTGAAAATGAATCCATAAGGAAGTAATTAACTGGTTTAGTTTAATAGATATTATCACTGAAAATGAATCCATATGGAAGTAATTAACTGGTTTAGTTTAATAGATATTATCACTGAAAATGAATCCATATGGAAGTAATTAACTGGTTTAGTTTAATAGATATTATCACTGAAAATGAATCCATATGGAAGTAATTAACTGGTTTAGTTTAATAGATATTATCACTGAAAATGAATCCATATGGAAGTAATTAACTGGTTTAGTTTAATAGATATTATCACTGAAAATGAATCCACATGGAAGTAATTAACTGGTTTAGTTTAATAGATATTATCACTGAAAATGAATCCATATGGAAGTAATTAACTGGTTTAGTTTAATAGATATTATCACTGAAAATGAATCCATATGGAAGTAATTAACTGGTTTAGTTTAATAGATATTATCACTGAAAATGAATCCATATGGAAGTAATTAACTGGTTTAGTTTAATAGATATTATCACTGAAAATGAATCCATATGGAAGTAATTAACTGGTTTAGTTTAATAGATATTATCACTGAAAATGAATCCATATGGAAGTAATTAACTGGTTTAGTTTAATAGATATTATCACTGAAAATGAATCCATATGGAAGTAATTAACTGGTTTAGTTTAATAGATATTATCACTGAAAATGAATCCATATGGAAGTAATTAACTGGTTTAGTTTAATAGATATTATCACTGAAAATGAATCCCTATGGAAGTAATTAACTGGTTTAGTTTAATAGATATTATCACTGAAAATGAATCCATATGGAAGTAATTAACTGGTTTAGTTTAATAGATATTATCACTGAAAATGAATCCATATGGAAGTAATTAACTGGTTTAGTTTAATAGATATTATCACTGAAAATGAATCCATATGGAAGTAATTAACTGGTTTAGTTTAATAGATATTATCACTGAAAATGAATCCATATGGAAGTAATTAACTGGTTTAGTTTAATAGATATTATCACTGAAAATGAATCCATATGGAAGTAATTAACTGGTTTAGTTTAATAGATATTATCACTGAAAATGAATCCATATGGAAGTAATTAACTGGTTTAGTTTAATAGATATTATCACTGAAAATGAATCCATAAGGATGTAATTAACTGGTTTAGTTTAATAAATATTATCACTGAAAATGAATCCATATGGAAGTAATTAACTGGTTTAGTTTAATAGATATTATCACTGAAAATGAATCCACATGGAAGTAATTAACTGGTTTAGTTTAATAGATATTATCACTGAAAATGAATCCATATGGAAGTAATTAACTGGTTTAGTTTAATAGATATTATCACTGAAAATGAATCCATATGGAAGTAATTAACTGGTTTAGTTTAATAGATATTATCACTGAAAATGAATCCATATGGAAGTAATTAACTGGTTTAGTTTAATAGATATTATCACTGAAAATGAATCCATATGGAAGTAATTAACTGGTTTAGTTTAATAGATATTATCACTGAAAATGAATCCCTATGGAAGTAATTAACTGGTTTAGTTTAATAGATATTATCACTGAAAATGAATCCATATGGAAGTAATTAACTGGTTTAGTTTAATAGATATTATCACTGAAAATGAATCCATATGGAAGTAATTAACTGGTTTAGTTTAATAGATATTATCACTGAAAATGAATCCATATGGAAGTAATTAACTGGTTTAGTTTAATAGATATTATCACTGAAAATGAATCCATATGGAAGTAATTAACTGGTTTAGTTTAATAGATATTATCACTGAAAATGAATCCATATGGAAGTAATTAACTGGTTTAGTTTAATAGATATTATCACTGAAAATGAATCCATATGGAAGTAATTAACTGGTTTAGTTTAATAGATATTATCACTGAAAATGAATTCATATGGAAGTAATTAACTGGTTTAGTTTAATAGATATTATCACTGAAAATGAATCCATATGGAAGTAATTAACTGGTTTAGTTTAATAGATATTATCACTGAAAATGAATCCATATGGAAGTAATTAACTGGTTTAGTTTAATAGATATTATCACTGAAAATGAATCCATATGAAAGTAATTAACTGGTTTAGTTTAATAGATATTATCACTGAAAATGAATCCATATGGAAGTAATTAACTGGTTTAGTTTAATAGATATTATCACTGAAAATGAATCCATATGGAAGTAATTAACTGGTTTAGTTTAATAGATATTATCACTGAAAATGAATCCATATGGAAGTAATTAACTGGTTTAGTTTAATAGATATTATCACTGAAAATGAATCCATATGGAAGTAATTAACTGGTTTAGTTTAATAGATATTATCACTGAAAATGAATCCACATGGAAGTAATTAACTGGTTTAGTTTAATAGATATTATCACTGAAAATGAATCCACATGGAAGTAATTAACTGGTTTAGTTTAATAGATATTATCACTGAAAATGAATCCATATGCAAGTAATTAACTGGTTTAGTTTAATAGATATTATCACTGAAAATGAATCCATATGGAAGTAATTAACTGGTTTAGTTTAATAGATATTATCACTGAAAATGAATCCATATGGAAGTAATTAACTGGTTTAGTTTAATAGATATTATCACTGAAAATGAATCCATATGGAAGTAATTAACTGGTTTAGTTTAATAGATATTATCACTGAAAATGAATCCATATGGAAGTAATTAACTGGTTTAGTTTAATAGATATTATCACTGAAAATGAATCCATATGGAAGTAATTAACTGGTTTAGTTTAATAGATATTATCACTGAAAATGAATCCATATGGAAGTAATTAACTGGTTTAGTTTAATAGATATTATCATTGAAAATGAATCCATATGGAAGTAATTAACTGGTTTAGTTTAATAGATATTATCACTGAAAATGAATCCCTATGGAAGTAATTAACTGGTTTAGTTTAATAGATATTATCACTGAAAATGAATCCATATGGAAGTAATTAACTGGTTTAGTTTAATAGATATTATCACTGAAAATGAATCCATATGGAAGTAATTAACTGGTTTAGTTTAATAGATATTATCACTGAAAATGAATCCATATGGAAGTAATTAACTGGTTTAGTTTAATAGATATTATCACTGAAAATGAATCCATATGCAAGTAATTAACTGGTTTAGTTTAATAGATATTATCACTGAAAATGAATCCATATGCAAGTAATTAACTGGTTTAGTTTAATAGATATTATCACTGAAAATGAATCCATATGGAAGTAATTAACTGGTTTAGTTTAATAGATATTATCACTGAAAATGAATCCCTATGGAAGTAATTAACTGGTTTAGTTTAATAGATATTATCACTGAAAATGAATCCATATGGAAGTAATTAACTGGTTTAGTTTAATAGATATTATCACTGAAAATGAATCCCTATGGAAGTAATTAACTGGTTTAGTTTAATAGATATTATCACTGAAAATGAATCCATATGGAAGTAATTAACTGGTTTAGTTTAATAGATATTATCACTGAAAATGAATCCATATGGAAGTAATTAACTGGTTTAGTTTAATAGATATTATCACTGAAAATGAATCCATATGGAAGTAATTAACTGGTTTAGTTTAATAGATATTATCACTGAAAATGAATCCATATGGAAGTAATTAACTGGTTTAGTTTAATAGATATTATCACTGAAAATGAATCCATATGGAAGTAATTAACTGGTTTAGTTTAATAGATATTATCACTGAAAATGAATCCATATGGAAGTAATTAACTGGTTTAGTTTAATAGATATTATCACTGAAAATGAATCCATATGGAAGTAATTAACTGGTTTAGTTTAATAGATATTATCACTGAAAATGAATCCGTATGGAAGTAATTAACTGGTTTAGTTTAATAGATATTATCACTGAAAATGAATCCATATGGAAGTAATTAACTGGTTTAGTTTAATAGATATTATCACTGAAAATGAATCCATATGGAAGTAATTAACTGGTTTAGTTTAATAGATATTATCACTGAAAATGAATCCATATGGAAGTAATTAACTGGTTTAGTTTAATAGATATTATCACTGAAAATGAATCCATATGGAAGTAATTAACTGGTTTAGTTTAATAGATATTATCACTGAAAATGAATCCATATGGAAGTAATTAACTGGTTTAGTTTAATAGATATTATCACTGAAAATGAATCCATATGGAAGTAATTAACTGGTTTAGTTTAATAGATATTATCACTGAAAATGAATCCATATGGAAGTAATTAACTGGTTTAGTTTAATAGATATTATCACTGAAAATGAATCCATATGGAAGTAATTAACTGGTTTAGTTTAATAGATATTATCACTGAAAATGAATCCATATGGAAGTAATTAACTGGTTTAGTTTAATAGATATTATCACTGAAAATGAATCCATATGGAAGTAATTAACTGGTTTAGTTTAATAGATATTATCACTGAAAATGAATCCATATGGAAGTAATTAACTGGTTTAGTTTAATAGATATTATCACTGAAAATGAATCCATATGGAAGTAATTAACTGGTTTAGTTTAATAGATATTATCACTGAAAATGAATCCATATGGAAGTAATTAACTGGTTTAGTTTAATAGATATTATCACTGAAAATGAATCCATATGGAAGTAATTAACTGGTTTAGTTTAATAGATATTATCACTGAAAATGAATCCATATGGAAGTAATTAACTGGTTTAGTTTAATAGATATTATCACTGAAAATGAATCCATATGGAAGTAATTAACTGGTTTAGTTTAATAGATATTATCACTGAAAATGAATCCATATGGAAGTAATTAACTGGTTTAGTTTAATAGATATTATCACTGAAAATGAATCCACATGGAAGTAATTAACTGGTTTAGTTTAATAGATATTATCACTGAAAATGAATCCATATGGAAGTAATTAACTGGTTTAGTTTAATAGATATTATCACTGAAAATGAATCCATATGGAAGTAATTAACTGGTTTAGTTTAATAGATATTATCACTGAAAATGAATCCATATGGAAATAATTAACTGGTTTAGTTTAATAGATATTATCACTGAAAATGAATCCATATGGAAGTAATTAACTGGTTTAGTTTAATAGATATTATCACTGAAAATGAATCCATATGGAAGTAATTAACTGGTTTAGTTTAATAGATATTATCACTGAAAATGAATCCATAATGAAGTAATTAACTGGTTTAGTTTAATAGATATTATCACTGAAAATGAATCCATATGGAAGTAATTAACTGGTTTAGTTTAATAGATATTATCACTGAAAATGAATCCATATGGAAGTAATTAACTGGTTTAGTTTAATAGATATTATCACTGAAAATGAATCCATATGGAAGTAATTAACTGGTTTAGTTTAATAGATATTATCACTGAAAATGAATCCATATGGAAGTAATTAACTGGTTTAGTTTAATAGATATTATCACTGAAAATGAATCCATATGGAAGTAATTAACTGGTTTAGTTTAATAGATATTATCACTGAAAATGAATCCACATGGAAGTAATTAACTGGTTTAGTTTAATAGATATTATCACTGAAAATGAATCCACATGGAAGTAATTAACTGGTTTAGTTTAATAGATATTATCACTGAAAATGAATCCACATGGAAGTAATTAACTGGTTTAGTTTAATAGATATTATCACTGAAAATGAATCCATATGGAAGTAATTAACTGGTTTAGTTTAATAGATATTATCACTGAAAATGAATCCATATGGAAGTAATTAACTGGTTTAGTTTAATAGATATTATCACTGAAAATGAATCCATATGGAAGTAATTAACTGGTTTAGTTTAATAGATATTATCACTGAAAATGAATCCATATGGAAGTAATTAACTGGTTTAGTTTAATAGATATTATCACTGAAAATGAATCCATATGCAAGTAATTAACTGGTTTAGTTTAATAGATATTATCACTGAAAATGAATCCATATGGAAGTAATTAACTGGTTTAGTTTAATAGATATTATCACTGAAAATGAATCCATATGGAAGTAATTAACTGGTTTAGTTTAATAGATATTATCACTGAAAATGAATCCATATGGAAGTAATTAACTGGTTTAGTTTAATAGATATTATCACTGAAAATGAATCCATATGGAAGTAATTAACTGGTTTAGTTTAATAGATATTATCACTGAAAATGAATCCATATGGAAGTAATTAACTGGTTTAGTTTAATAGATATTATCACTGAAAATGAATCCATATGGAAGTAATTAACTGGTTTAGTTTAATAGATATTATCACTGAAAATGAATCCATATGGAAGTAATTAACTGGTTTAGTTTAATAGATATTATCACTGAAAATGAATCCATATGGAAGTAATTAACTGGTTTAGTTTAATAGATATTATCACTGAAAATGAATCCATATGGAAGTAATTAACTGGTTTAGTTTAATAAATATTATCACTGACAATGAATCCATATGGAAGTAATTAACTGGTTTAGTTTAATAGATATTATCACTGAAAATGAATCCATATGGAAGTAATTAACTGGTTTAGTTTAATAGATATTATCACTGAAAATGAATCCATATGGAAGTAATTAACTGGTTTAGTTTAATAGATATTATCACTGAAAATGAATCCATATGGAAGTAATTAACTGGTTTAGTTTAATAGATATTATCACTGAAAATGAATCCATATGGAAGTAATTAACTGGTTTAGTTTAATAGATATTATCACTGAAAATGAATCCATATGGAAGTAATTAACTGGTTTAGTTTAATAGATATTATCACTGAAAATGAATCCATATGGAAGTAATTAACTGGTTTAGTTTAATAGATATTATCACTGAAAATGAATCCATATGGAAGTAATTAACTGGTTTAGTTTAATAGATATTATCACTGAAAATGAATCCCTATGGAAGTAATTAACTGGTTTAGTTTAATAGATATTATCACTGAAAATGAATCCTTATGGAAGTAATTAACTGGTTTAGTTTAATAGATATTATCAAAAAATTCAATATAACCACCGGAACAGTCAACTAATGAATAAGAATAAGCACAATCAGTTCCACTACTCAGCATCCAAAAGCACCAGCACTCTCCGTACATAAACCACAGGTCAACCTCCGTAGTCACCGAAAGACAATTTATTGTAAAATATCAATTAAAATTCACATAAAATCCCTGTTAAGCGCTTTCGTCTTAACATAAAGACTTCTTCAGAACTGTTGAATACTACTCTCATCCAGTTAATATATACCCACATACATTGATCGCATGTGGTAATTGTTCCTAATGTCTTTTTAAAGTGCCAGTGCTAAAATTCCAAACTCCCTCCAATACCCACGAAATGTGAATAAATAAATAATCTCTATTATCATAAACTTTGTCTTACAAATCTTACAAATATTGACAACAATTTTTTTTTAAATTCTCAGAACACAGTAAAATCATAAAATGCATCCCTTGTATGCTTTTTGCAATTTATGAAAAGGTTTCAATGTAAAGTTAAATTCAGTTTAAGAATAACCTATTGCCAGTCCTTCATATGTTGTTGCATAAACAAGAACATATGATCCCAGCTGCTAAAATAATTATACCAGTCTATCTATAGTTTTCTAAAATAGGTTTAACTGATATATATTCATTAATTCCAGGATGGACTGATGCATTTAACATTATTTGTCACCTGGTTTCTTTTTCACCCACTGCCTTTTTAATGTCACCACCCCTTGTGTTATGCTTAATGGTTTCAAGAATGCCAAAATGAAAAGTAGTACAAGCATCATTATCTTTTATGTGTTTCCATAGTGCCTTATTTTCATCTTGCTTCTTAATACTATAAAGGTGATCGTATATTCTATTACGTAAACACCTTATAGTTTTGCCAACATAAAAACAGGCACAATGGGTACATTTTGCCAGATAAACCAAATTCTTGGACCTACAGTTGCCCTTCTGAAACCTAATGGTAGTGCTGTTAAAATTTTCCAATGTGATACTTGAACAATTGATAATGTATTGACATTGCTGGCAGGACCCACACTTTGTTGTGCCCATATTCACACCAAATACATCTCTCTTGCTGTATTTCTTTTCTAAAAGGTTTTTCATGTTGTAACCATTCCTATAGACAAATGTTGGTTTATCTCCTACCACTTTAAAAATGTCACCATCAACTCTTAAGATGTTCCAATTCTTTTGAATTATACCTTTAATTTCCGCACTGTCAGGTGCATACTGTATGACACATGCTTTGCTATATTTTCCTATTTCCTTCCTATTGTTGCCAGTGCTATCAGAATTTTGTCCATCTGATTCAAGGGCAACCCCTAGAAGTGGCTTATACTTTGTCCCCCATTGTCTTCTCACATATTCAGTAACATCAGAAATCATTTCAAAAGGATATCCCCTGTCAGCAAAAAAAGAACCAATTTTTGTCAGCTCCTTATCTAGGTCTAAAAAGTCAGTTGTCATACGGGTGGCTCGTATACATTGACCTTTTATTATATTCCTTTTTTGTATATATGGATGATTACTTGAAAAATGTAAATAAGAGTTACTAAAGGTTACCTTTCTGTATATGTTTGACTTAAATTTACCATCTTGTAAAGTAATTAATGTGTCTCAATAAGAAATAGACTCTAAATCCATGTTGAATATAAATTTAAAATGTTCACTACAGGAATTCAGATACCCCTTGAAATCCTCCAATTCCAGTTGGTCACCCTTCCATATCACAAAGATGTCATCCAAGAATCTAAAGTAACAGGTCATGAGCCTGCTCCATTTTGAATTAAATATAAACTCATTTTCCCAATCTAGGAGTACCAAATTGGCAAATATGGGGGCACAAGCTGCCCCCATAGCCACCCCCTTGGTTTGTTTGTAATATTCGCCCTCATAAAATATATAATTGTATGAAAGTACTAGTTCCATAAACTCTACAATCAATAGGGTCTTGTCCCAAGAGAGACATCCAATCCTAGTGATACTATCCTGAAATCTTGCCATACCTTCATCCTTAGGTATACTCGAGAACAGGTCCATCACATCTATTGTGATCAACCATTCAGCCCCCTCAGCTAACTTAGGTTGTAGCCTTCTCAAAAAATCCCAAGAATCTAAAACAAGATGGTGAATATTTTTAAATGTCGTTTTCAACCATTTGTCGATCACTTTACCATAAGGGAATGATTTTGAATTGCTACCAGAGATGATCGGCCTAAAACGGGGGGTCGTGGATGTCTTTATGGACTTTTGGTATCCCCACAATGGTACTGATAATAGGAAAATCAAATTAAATCAATTAAACTGAATTTAACTTTACATTGAAACCTTTTCATAAATTGCAAAAAGCATACAAGGGATGCATTTTATGATTTTATTGTGTTCTGAGATTTTTAAAAACATTTTTTTTGTCAAGATTTGTAAGATTTGCAACATATGTTGTTAGACAAAGTTTATGATAATAGAGAAATAGAGATTATTTATTTATTCATATTTCGTGGGTATTAGAGGGAGTTTGGAATTTTAGCACTGGCACTTTAAAAAGACATTAGGAACAATTACCACATGTGATCAATGTATGCGGGTATATATTAACTGGATGAGAGTAGTATTCAAATGTTCTGAAGAAGTCTTTATGTTAAGACGAAAGCGCTTAACAGGAATTTTATGTGAATTTTAAGTGATATTTTACAATAAACTGTCTTTCGGTGACTACGGAGGTTGACCTGTGGTTTATGTACAGAGAGTGCTGGTGCTTTTGGATGCTGAGTACTGGAACTGATTGTGCTTATTCTTATTCATTAGTTGACTGCTCTGGTGGTTATATTGTATTTTTTGGTCGTATTACATCAGCATGGACTCGTTGGACGAATTACCCTCTATTTTTTCACCACGGAGTGATGACATTAGGGGGTTGCAATCTGAAATGGCTATCATGCGAGGGGAACTTACCCAGTTGTTAGAGATGATGACCCAACCTAACTCTGCAGCAGGAAATGGTAATGATGTGACATCAACGCGTGGTACGCATTTGAAAGGCGGGGGTGAAGGCTTGCGAGAAGGAGATGGTAATAGCATTCCCGTCAGTCGACCAGACTCTCATAGATCCAATTCTGGTGATATTCTTTCACGACCCAAGTTGTCGGAAGCAAGTAACGTTGGATCGGAGGCGGACTTCAACTTGTCGGGAGCGAAACCAAAGAGGACTGTACCTAAAAAAACATACGCCTTTACAGCTCATGATAAAAGGGCAGGTACTGTAAAACAATCTTTTTTTCCTAACAAAGAGCGTGATCAAGGGTGTTTCAATTTTAACAACTTCCTTGAGGGTGAATTTGATTTTGATGGGGGTGTAAGGCGTAATAACAACACCAAAATACAAGAAGTGGATGGAGTAGAGAAAACGCTCAAGGACACCATTTTTTTGTTTGGTAAAAAATTGAAGGTACTAAAAAGCCTGCAGTTGGACAATAATTACCTTAAAAAATGTTTGGACAATGGTATAGTACCAATGGGCTTGAGGTTTTTCAAAGTGCCCATGGGAGTAGAATTAGACGAGACTAGTGAAAATGAATGTATTAAACTATTCGATGGTTTTGGGTTTTCTTTTATGAAGTTTATCATTGGATGTAATGACAGTAAGATTTGTTCTTTACTAGTCGAACTAGAAGAACTGAACAATACCATTGTTAATGACTTGTTATTTGACGAGTGTGAACTTTTTTTAAATTCACAATATAACTGGGTAGCGGGTCAAATAACTAAACAATTTGAAAGGAAATGCAAAAAAATGCATAGAGACCTAGAACAATATAAGGAGGGTACAGCCTATAGGTGGGAAAAGGAACCAGATAATAAACCTAAGGTATTTTATAAAGAGAATGGAAGAACCAATGGACTGAACCGCAGTAAATTTAAGGGCCAAAACGACAATAGACCATATAGGAATTACAGGAATTATGATTATCATAATCAATATCAGTATTCTGATTTTTTAGGAGACGATGCAGGATGGGACAAACATTGAATGAACAATCAACCTGGAGGGGAGAGATACAAAGGAGGACAGAGAAGAATGCAGGAGGAGAACATGAGTCCCTTCAAGTAGGACAGGATAAGAATATAGTAAAGGTTAATGAGATTATTAGCTCCTATGACGATTTCAATATATACAACTATACAGGAGTGGAGCTGAAAAAGGAACACTTTACACTACTATTGAAAGGGATGAAATTTGTCCCAAATGGACATTTCAATGTTGTAGATTGTATAGTGGATGTTAAAAAATTTATTAGGAAGCTCAATTTAGGAGTTAAATGTGATGGCAATCCCAGTATGGAAATTAAGGAATTCAAAACGTACAGTAGATATACACCGCCCCTTAATAACATGTTAAGGACTTTCGAAAAATTGGATATAGAAGACATATACTAATACAGTAACAAATGTAGGAATATCAAATCTAGGTTTAATTTAACTTTTGGTGAATACAGAATATTGAAAGAGCTCCAGGGAAATCCACATATTAGGATTATGAAGCCGGACAAAGGGGGTGGGGTTGTACTGTACCCCACAGCCGATTACACTAACAAGATCCACAGTATCTTGTTGAATTCCGGCAATTATGATATATTATCCCTGAATGAAGTGAATATTGGATACCGTAAGATTGACCTTTATTTGGAAGACCTTCTGTTAGAAGGTAGGACAGATCATAAACCTTATAAATTTTTAAAAGTTGATTTTCCTATCATCAGTACCATCGTGGGGATACCAAAAGTCCATAAAGACATCCACGATCCCCCTTTTAGGCCGATCATCTCTGGTAGCAATTCAAAATCATTCCCTTATGGTAAAGTGATCGACAAATGGTTGAAAACGGCATTTAAAAATATTCACCATCTTGTTTTAGATTCTTGGGATTTTTTGAGAAGGCTACAACCTAAGTTAGCTGAGGGGGCTGAATGGTTGATCACAATAGATGTGGTGGACCTGTTCTCGAGTATACCTAAGGATGAAGGTATGGCAAGATTTCAGGATAGTATCACTAGGATTGGATGTCTCTCTTGGGACAAGACCCTATTGATTGTAGAGTTTATGGAACTTGTACTCTCATACAATTATATATTTTATGAGGGTGAATATTATAAACAAACCAAGGGGGTGGCTATGGGGGCAGCTTGTGCCCCCATATTTGCCAATTTGGTACTCCTAGATTGGGAAAATGAGTTTATATTTCATTCAAAATGGAGCAGGCTCATGACCTGTTACTTTAGATTCTTAGATGACATCTTTGTGACATGGAAGGGTGACCAACTGGAATTGGAGGATTTCAAGGGGTATCTGAATTCCTGTAGAGAACATTTTAAATTTACATTCAACATGGATAAGGAGTCTATTTCTTACTTAGACACATTAATTACATCACTGAAAATGAATCCGTATGGAAGTAATTAACTGGTTTAGTTTAGTAGATATTATCACGGAAAATGAATCCCTATGGAAGTAATTAACTGGTTTAGTTTAATAGATATTATCACTGAAAATGAATCCATATGCAAGTAATTAACTGGTTTGTTTAATAGATATTATCACTGAAAATGAATCCATATGCAAGTAATTAACTGGTTTAGTTTAATAGATATTATCACTGAAAATGAATCCATATGCAAGTAATTAACTGGTTTAGTTTAATAGATACTATCACTGAAAATGAATCCGTATTGAAGTAATTAACTGGTTTAGTTTAATAGATATTATCACTGAAAATGAATCCGTATGGAAGTAATTAACTGGTTTAGTTTAATAGATTTTTTCAGTGAAAATGAATCCGTATGGAAGTAATTAAGTGGTTTAGTTTAATAGATATTATAAGTGAAAATGAAGCCATATGGAAGTAATTAACTGGTTTAATTTAATAGATATTATCATTGAAAATGAATCCGTATGCAAGTAATTAACTGGTTTAGTTTAATAGATATTATCACTGAAAAATAATCCGTATGCAAGTAATTAACTGGTTTAGTTTAGTAGATATTATCACTGAAAATGAATCTGTATGCAAGTAATTAACTGGTTTAGTTTAATAGATATTATCACTGAAAATGAATCCCTATGGAAGTAATTAACTGGTTTAGTTTAATAGATATTATCACTGAAAATGAATCCCTATAGAAATAATTAACTGGATTAGTTTAATAGATATTATCACTGAAAATTAATCCTTATGGAAGTAATTAACTGGTTTAGTTTAATAGATATTATCACTGAAAATGAATCCCTATGAAAGTAATTAACTGGTTTAGTTTAATAAATATTATCACTGAAAATGAATCCCAATGGAAGTAAATAACTGGTTTAGTTTAATAGATATTATCACTGAAAATGAATCCCTATGGAAGTAGTTAACTGGTTTAGTTTAATAGATAGTATCACTGAAAATGAATCTCTATGGAAGTAATTAACTGGTTTGGTTTAATAGATATTATCACTGAAAATGAATCCCTATGGAAGTAATTAACTGGTTTGCTTTAATAGATATTATCACTGAAAATGAATCCACATGGAAGTAATTAACTGGTTTAGTTTAATAGATATTATCACTGAAAATGAATCCACTTGGAAGTAATTAACTGGTGTAGTTTATTCGATATTAACACTGAAAATGAATCCATATGGAAGAATTTAACTGGTTTAGCTTAATAGATATTACCACTGAAAATGAATCCATATGGAAGTAAACTGGTTTAGTTTAATAGATATTATCAATGAAAATGAATCTTTTTGGAAGGAATTAACTGGTTTACTTTAATACCTATTATCACTATAAATGAATCAGTATGTAAGTAATTAACTGGTTTAGTTTATTAGATATTATCACTGAAAATAAATCCCTAAGTAATTAAATGGTTTAGTTTAACAGATATTATCACTGAAAATGAATCCACATGGAAGTAATTAATTGGTTTAGTTGAATAGATATTATCACTGAAAATGAATCTTTATGGAAGTATTTAACTGGTTTACTTTAATAGCTATTATCACTGAAAATGAATCAGTATGTAAGTAATTAACTGGTTTAGTTTAATAGATATTATCACTGAAAATGAATCCATATGGAAGTAATTAACTGGTTTAGTTTAATAGATATTATCACTGAAAATGAATCACGATTTAAGTAATTAACTGGTTTACTTTAATAGATATTATCACTGAAAATGAATCCCTATGGAAGTAATTAACTGGTTTACTTTAATAGATATTATCACTGAAAATGAATCCCTATGGAAGTAATTAACTGGTTTAGTTTAATAGATATTATCACTGAAAATGAATCCACATGGAAGTAATTAACTGGTTTAGTTTAATAGATATTATCACTGAAAATGAATCCACATGTTAGTATTTAAGTGGTTTAGTTTAATAGATATTGTCACTGAAAATGAATCCATACGGAAGTAATTAACTGGTTTAGTTTAATAGATATTATCACTGAAAATTAATCCACATGGAGGTAATTAACTAGTTTAGTTTAATATATATTATCACTGAAAATGAATCCAAATGGAAGTAACTAACTGGTTTAGTTTAATAGATATTATCACTGAAAATGAATCCACATGGAAGTAATTAACTGGTTTAGTTTAATAGATATTATTACTGAAAATGAATCCCTATGGAAATAATTAACTGGTTTAGTTTAATAGATATTATCAGTGAAAATGAATCCGTATGCAAGTAATTAACTGGTATAGTTTAACAGATATTATCACTGAAAATGAACCCAGTGGACGTAATTAACTGGTTTAGTTTAATAGATATTATGACTGAAAATGAATCCGTATGGAAGTAATTAAATGGTTCACTTTAGTAGATATTATCACTGAAAATGATTCAGTATGGAAGTAATTAACTTGTTCAGTTTAATAGATATTATCACTGATAATGAATCCCTATGGAAATAATTAACTGGTTTAGTTTAATAGATATTATCACTGAATATGAATCCATATGCAAGTAATTAACTGGTTTACTTTAATAGATATTATCACTGAAAATTAATCCACATGGTAGTAATTAACTGGTTTAGTTTAATAGATATTATCACTGAAAGTGAATCCACATGGAAGTAATTAACTGGTTTAATTTAACAGATATTATCACTGAAAATGAATCCACATGGAAGTAATTAACTGGTTTAGTTTAATAGATATTATCGCTGAAAATGAATCCACATGGATGTAATTAACTGGTTTAGTTTAATAGATATTATCACTGACAATGAATCCACATGGAAGTTATTAACTGGTTTAGTTTAATAGATATTATCACTGAAAATGAATCCGTATGGAAGTAATTAACTGGTTTAGTTTAATAGATATTATCACTGAAAATGAATCCCTATGGAAGTAATTAACTGGTTTAGTTTAATAGATATTATCATTGAAAATGAATCCCTATGGAAGTAATTAACTGGTTTTGTTTAATAGATATTATCACTGAAAATGAATCCACATGGAAGTAATTAATTGGTTTGTTTAATAGATATTATCACTGAAAATGAATCCACATGGAAGTAATTAACTGGTTTAGTTTAATAGATATTATCACTGAAAATGAATCCACTTGGAAGTAATTAACTGGTTTAGTTTAATCGATATTATCACTGAAAATGAATCCAGATGGAAGTATTTAACTGGTTTAGTTTAACAGATATTATCACTGAAAATGAATCCATATGGAAGTAACTAACTGGTTCAGTTTAATAGATATTATCAATGAAAACGAATATTTATGGAAGGAATTAACTGGTTTACTTTAATAGCTATTATCACTATAAATGAATCAGTATGTAAGTAATTAACTGGTTTAGTTTAATAGATATTATCACTGAAAATGAATCCACATGGAAGTAATTAACTGGTTTAGTTTAATAGATATTATCACTGAAAATGAATCAGTATGGAAGTAATTAACTGGTTTAGCTTAATAGATATTATCACTGAAAATGAATCCACATGAAAGTAATTAACCTGTTTTGTTTAATAGATATTATCACTGAAAATGAATCTACATGGAAATAATTAACTGGTTTAGTTTAATAGATATTATCATTGAAAATGAATCCCTATGGAAGTAATTAACTCGTTTAGTTTATTAGATATTATCACTGAAAATGAATCCCTAAGTAATTAAATGGTTTAGTTTAATAGATATTATCACTGAAAATTAATCCATATGCAAGTAATTTACTGGTTTAGTTTAATAGATATTATCACTGAAAATGAATCCACATGGAAGTAATTAACTGGTTTAGTTTAATAGATATTATCGCTGAAAATGAATCCACATGGATGTAATTAACTGGTTTAGTTTAATATATATTATCACTGACAATGAATCCACATGGAAGTTATTAACTGGTTTAGTTTAATAGATATTATCACTGAAAATTAATCCACATGGAAGTAATTAACTGGTTTAGTTTAATAGATATTATCACTGAAAATGAATCCCTATGGAAGTAATTAACTGGTTTAGTTTAATAGATATTATCATTGAAAATGAATCCCTATGGAAGTAATTAACTGGTTTAGTTTAATAGATATTATCACTGAAAATGAATCCATATGCAAGTAATTAACTGGTTTGTTTAATAGATATTATCACTGAAAATGAATCCATATGGAAGTAATTAACTGGTTTAGTTTATTAGATATTATCACTGAAAATGAATCCCTATGGAAGTAATTAACTGGTTTAGTTTAATAGATATTATCACTGAAAATAAATCCACATGGAAGTAATTAACTGGTTTAGTTTAATAGATATTATCACTGAAAATGAATCCACATGGAAGTAATTAACTGGTTTAGTTTAATAGATATTATCACTGAAAATGAATCCACATGGAAGTAATTAACTGGTTTAGTTTAATAGATATTATCACTGAAAATGAATCCACTTGGAAGTAATTAACTGGTTTAGTTTAATCGATATTATCAATGAAAATGAATCCAGATGGAAGTATTTAACTGGTTTAGTTTAACAGATATTATCACTGAAAATGAATCCATATGGAAGTAATGAACTGGTTTAGTTTAATAGATATTATCAATAAAAATGAATCTTTATGGAAGTAATTAACTTGTTTACTTTAATAGCTATTATCACCTAAAATGAATCAGTATGGAAGTAATTAACTGGTTTAGTTTAATAGATATTATCACTGAAAATGAATCCATATGGAAGTAATTAACTGGTTTAGTTTAATAGATATTATCACTGAAAATGAATCAGTATGGAAGTAATTAACTGGTTTAGCTTAATAGATATTATCACTGAAAATGAATCCACATGAAAGTAATTAACTGGTTTTGTTTAATAGATATTATCACTGAAAATGAATCCACATGGAAATAATTAACTGGTTTAGTTTAATAGATATTATCATTATAAATGAATCCCTATGGAAGTAATTAACTCGTTTATTTAATAGATATTATCACTGAAAATGAATCCACATGGAAGTAATTAACTGGTTTAGTTTAATAGATATTATCACTGAAAATGAATCCACATGGAAGCAATTAACTGGTTTAGTTTAATAGATATTATCACTGAAAATGAATCCACATGGAAGTAATTAACTGGTTTAGTTTAATAGATATTATCACTGAAAATGAATCCATATGCAAGTAATTAACTGGTTTAGTATAATAGATATTATCACTGAAAATGAATCCCTATGGAAGTAATTAACTGGTTTAGTTTAATAGATATTATCACTGAAAATGAATCCCTATGGAAGTAATTAACTGGTTTAGTATAATCAATATTATCACTGAAAATGAATCCCTTTGGAAGTAATTAACTGGTTTAGTTTAATAAATATTATCACTGAAAATGAATCCATATGGAAGTAATTAACTGGTTTAGTTTAATAGATATTTTCACTGATAATGAATCCCCATTGAAATAATTAACTCATTTAGTTTAAGAGATATTATCACTCAAAATGATTCCCCATGGAAGTAATTAACTGGTTTAGTTTAAGAGATATTAGCACTGAAAATGAATCCCTATGGAAGTAATTAACTGGTTTAGTTTAATAATATTATCACTGATAATGAATCCCCATTGAAGTAATTAACTCATTTAGTTTAAGAGATATTATCACTGAAATTGAATCCCTATGAAATTAATTAACTGGTTTAGTTTAATAGATATTATCACTGAAAATTAATCCCTATGGAAGTAATTAACTGGTTTAGTTTAATAGATATTATCACTGAAAATGAATCCTTATGGAAGTAATTAACTGGTTTAGTTTAATAGATAGTATCACTGAAAATTAATCCCCATGGAAGTAATTAACTGGTTTGGTTTAATAGATATTATCACTGAAAATGAATCCCAATGGAAGTAATTAACTGGTTTGCTTTAATAGATATTATTACTGAAAATGAATCCATATGGACCGAACCACAAAATGAGTTGGAGTATCAATATTCACAAAGATACCCACACCTCCAGGTTTGTGGCACAGCACGAAAGCATCAGAGACTATCCATGTGCAACTAACTGTGGGTAAAACTGCCTTCCAGTTTATAGCCTGCTACAGACCACCCTCCCAAACACAGGAACCCTACTTGCCCTTCCTGAGAATACTGGAAAATATGTATGTCTTTCCAAACACCATTATATTGGCGACTTCAACTACCCAAACATAGACTGGGAGCATTACTCTAGCTCCAACACCCTAGCCCAAAGGTTCCTAGAATTTATAAACTCAAATGCTATGGAACAACTTGTTACCACTCCCACAAGAGGGGAAAACATACTGGCCTGATCATCACCAACATCCGGACACTATGCTCCAGACCAAAAGTGTTTCCCTCACTGGTAAGATCAGACCATAAACTAATCTCACTGGATATTCACATCCCGACCCCACCCCCTGCCCAGAAAACCACAGTGAAAAACTTCTCTAAAGCAAATTTCACAAGCCTCAAAACTGAGGCAAAATCCTTCAAAGCCCCCGGGCCTGTGGAAAATTCGGCCCAGACTGCAGAATCCTTTATAAACGCATTCTATGAACACCTTCAGGAATGCATGGATCATGCAATCCCAAATAAAACCAAGACCCAATCCTCCAAAGGCAGACGTCCTGTCTGGTGGACCCCAGCCATAAACATACTATACAATAGAAGGAGGAAGCTACTACATGATAGAGCAAAATCCCAAAAAGGGAAGGCATCTCTGATCAGTATTAGCAAAAAACTTCGGGCACTCATAAAATCGTCTAAGGCCAGCTTCGAGAGAAAAATTGCACAGGACACTAAGGATAATCACAAGGATTTCTTTAGTTATATTAGGAACCTGGGTGGGAATTCCCAGATATGTTCAGAATTAGTCCAAAATGACAAAAAATACACCGAGCCCACAGACATTGCCAACATCCTAGCTGACAGGTTCAGTGCAAACTTCTCCCCCTCTGTCCACCAAAAGGGCAAATATCTATCCCAACAGAGTGCTGCCCCCTGACATCTCAGATGCTCAGGTAAGAGCCACCCTCTCCAAAGCAAAAAACACAGCATCAATGGGACCAGATGGTGTCCAGGGCTGCATCCTACATGAACTCCAAGAAGAGCTAAACCCAAACATAAAACTACTGTTCAGTCTTAGCCTTACTACAGGATATGTACCCAAAGAGTGGCGTACAGCAACAGTGGTCCCTCTTCACAAAGGTGGTGCCTCAACGGATCCTGGAAACTATCGCCCCATAAGCCTGACTAGCTTGGTCTGCAAAGCTATGGAAAGGATCATCATGGACCTCATAAATAAAGATATTGGGGACCTACAGACACTGGATCCTACCCAGTTTGGCTTTGTTAAGGGCAGATCCTGCCTCTTAGACCAGGTTGATTTCTTTGAAACAGTCACCAAGGCCATTGACGAGGGGAAGGTGGTCCACACAGCCTACCTGGACCTCGCAAAAGCCTTCGATACAATACCCCACTCGGGCATTATAGATAAGCTCACCAGCTTAAATATAAACCCCTATGTCACTAGATGGGTTGCAAACTGGCTCAAGGACAGAACCCACATGGTTAGAATTGCTGGAGCCATGTCAGACTCCAAACCAGTTACAAGTGGCGTCCCACAAGGCTCAGTCCTGGGACCTCTCTTGTTCGGTATATATTCTCGGTACAGGCCAACACGGAAGGACTGTGGCTGACCAAGTTCGCAGATGACTGCAAACTGGGCGCCATAATCAACTCTCCAGCTGACACAAGCATCCTCCAAAAGGGCCTCATAGAAACAGACAACTGGTGCCAGAGCCATGGCCTCAAGCTAAACGCCAAAAGGTGTATAGTCATCCCCTTTGGCAAAAACAAAGTGCCCACAAATTACCACATAGGTGGTAATCCATTAAGTACAGAAGAAGTCATTAGGGACCTGGGGACCCAAGTTGATAGCAATCTCTCATTTGACAACCACGTGGCCAAAGTGGCCAAAGAGGTTAGAAAAACATTTTAAATAGCCCACCTAATCATGAAGGGATTCACATCTAGATCAGGGGAGGTCATCATACCTCTTTACTCATTCCTCATCAGGCCCATAATTGAGTACAATGCCCCTTTTGGGATGTACCTTACCAGACACCTGGAGCAACTGGAAAGACTCCAAAATTACTTCACAAAGAAAATCAAAGGGCTCAAACAGATGCCATATGCTGCCCGGTTAAAGAAACTCCAGCTCTCCTCAGTGGCATACCGCCTGCTCAGAGGCGATCTGTGCCTGACATATAAAGCCATGTCCAACCCGGAATTAATGGACATGCTGCACCTCAGAAAATCCAAATCCCATCGAGCTACGTGCTCGAGAGACTTGAACCACAGCACTGAAATAAATAGGACATGCTGAAGGGACAGATTCATAACCCAGAGGCTCCCTTCACTCTGGAATAAAATCCCAGTCCAGGTTAGTCAGAGTCCCAAATTGACTCTCTTCAAGAGGAATCTTGATGAGTGGATGGGAGATCGTAGGTTTACCCCGGCTATCACTTCTGTGTCACTGTTAGACAGAGGCACAGTATACTAACCTCAAAAAAGGCATAGCAAAATTAATTTAAAATGGGTGGGGAAAGCCAAACACACTCTGGCTAGGCTTACACATGCCCTAGGGCAGATAGCCTAGTATGAACCTATGAACCTATGAACCTATGAATTAACTGAAAATGAATCCCTATTTAAGTAATTAACTGGTTTACTTTAATAGATATTATCACTGAAAATGAATTCCTATGGAAGTAATTAACTAGTTTACCTTAATAGATATTATAACTGAAAATGAATCCACATGGAAATAATTAACTGGTTTAGTTTAATAGATATTATCACTGAAAATGAATCCACATGGAAGTAATTAACTGATTTGTTTAATAGATATTATCACTGAAAATTAATCCATATGCAAATAATTAACTGGTTTAGTTTAATAGATATTATCACGGAAAATGAATCCATATGGAAGTAATTTACTGGTTTAGTTTAGAAGATATTATCACTGAAAATGAATATATGTGGGAGTAATTAACTGGTTTAATTTAATAGATATTATCACTAAAAATGAATCCACATGGAAGTAATAAACTGGTTTAGTTTAATAGATATTATCACTGAAAATGAATCCACATGGAAGTAATTAACTGGTTTTGCTTAATAGATATTATCACTGAAAATGAATCCACATGGAAGTAATTAACTGGTTTAGTTTAATAGATATTATCATTGAAAATGAATCCCTATGGAAATAATTAACTGGTTTAGTTTAACAGATATAATCACTGAAAATGAATCCACATGAAAGTAATTAACTGGTTTAGTTTAATAGATATTATCACTGAAAATGAATCCCTATGGAAGTAATTAACTGGTTTAGTTTAATAGATATTATCATTGAAAATGAATCCCTATGGATGTAATTAACTGGTTTAGTTTAATAGATATTATCACTGAAAATGAATCCATGTGCAAGTAATTAACTGGTTTGTTTAATAGATATTATCACTGAAAATGAATCCATATGGAAGTAATTAACTGGTTTAGTTTATTAGATATTATCACTGAAAATGAATCCCTATGGAAGTAATTAACTGGTTTAGTTTAATAGATATTATCACTGAAAATGAATCCAAATGGAAGTAATTATCTGGTTTAGTTTAATAGATATTATCACTGAAAATGAATCCACATGGAAGTAATTAACTGGTTTAGTTTAATAGATATCATCACTGAAAATGAATCCATATGGAAGTAATTAACTGGTTTAGTTTAATAGATATTATCACTGAAAAATAATCCATATGCAAGTAATTAACTGGTTTAGTTTAATAGATATTATCACTGAAAATGAATCTGTATGCAAGTAATTAACTGGTTTAGTTTAATAGATATTATCACTGAAAATGAATCCCTATGAAAGTAATTAACTGGTTTAGTTTAATAGATATTATCACTGAAAATTAATCCCTATGGAAGTAATTAACTGGTTTAGTTTAATAGATATTATCACTGAAAATGAATCCTTATGGAAGTAATTAACTGGTTTAGTTTAATAGATAGTATCACTGAAAATGAATCCCCATGGAAGTAATTAACTGGTTTGGTTTAATAGATATTATCACTGAAAATGAATCCCAATGGAAGTAATTAACTGGTTTGCTTTAATAGATATTATTACTGAAAATGAATCCATATGGACCGAACCACAAAATGAGGGGGAGTATCAATATTCGTCAAAGATACCCACACCTCCAGGTTTGTGGCACAGCACGAAAGCATCAGAGACTATCCATGTGCAACTAACTGTGGGTAAAACTGCCTTCCAGTTTATAGCCTGCTACAGACCACCCTCCCAAACACAGGAACCCTACTTGCCCTTCCTGAGAATACTGGAAAATATGTATGTCTTTCCAAACACCATTATATTGGCGACTTCAACTACCCAAACATAGACTGGGAGCATTACTCTAGCTCCAACACCCTAGCCCAAAGGTTCCTAGAATTTATAAACTCAAATGCTATGGAACAACTTGTTACCACTCCCACAAGAGGGGAAAACATACTGGCCTGATCATCACCAACATCCGGACACTATGCTCCAGACCAAAAGTGTTTCCCTCACTGGTAAGATCAGACCATAAACTAATCTCACTGGATATTCACATCCCGACCCCACCCCCTGCCCAGAAAACCACAGTGAAAAACTTCTCTAAAGCAAATTTCACAAGCCTCAAAACTGAGGCAAAATCCTTCAAAGCCCCTGGGCCTGTGGAAAATTCAGCCCAGACTGCAGAATCCTTTATAAACGCATTCTATGAACACCTTCAGGAATGCATGGATCATGCAATCCCAAATAAAACCAAGACCCAATCCTCCAAAGGCAGACGTCCTGTCTGGTGGACCCCAGCCATAAACATACTATACAATAGAAGGAGGAAGCTACTACATGATAGAGCAAAATCCCAAAAAGGGAAGGCATCTCTGATCAGTATTAGCAAAAAACTTCGGGCACTCATAAAATCGTCTAAGGCCAGCTTCGAGAGAAAAATTGCACAGGACACTAAGGATAATCACAAGGATTTCTTTAGTTATATTAGGAACCTGGGTGGGAATTCCCAGATATGTTCAGAATTAGTCCAAAATGACAAAAAATACACCGAGCCCACAGACATTGCCAACATCCTAGCTGACAGGTTCAGTGCAAACTTCTCCCCCTCTCTCCACCAAAAGGGCAAATATCTATCCCAACAGAGTGCTGCCCCCTGACATCTCAGATGCTCAGGTAAGAGCCGCCCTCTCCAAAGCAAAAAACACAGCATCAATGGGACCAGATGGTGTCCCGGGCTGCATCCTACATGAACTCCAAGAAGAGCTAAACCCAAACATAAAACTACTGTTCAGTCTTAGCCTTACTACAGGATATGTACCCAAAGAGTGGCGTACAGCAACAGTGGTCCCTCTTCACAAAGGTGGTGCCTCAACGGATCCTGGAAACTATCGCCCCATAAGCCTGACTAGCTTGGTCTGCAAAGCTATGGAAAGGATCATCATGGACCTCATAAATAAAGATATTGGGGACCTACAGACACTGGATCCTACCCAGTTTGGCTTTGTTAAGGGCAGATCCTGCCTCTTAGACCAGGTTGATTTCTTTGAAACAGTCACCAAGGCCATTGACGAGGGGAAGGTGGTCCACACAGCCTACCTGGACCTCGCAAAAGCCTTTGATACAATACCCCACTCGGGCATTATAGATAAGCTCACCAGCTTAAATATAAACCCCTATGTCACTAGATGGGTTGCAAACTGGCTCAAGGACAGAACCCACATGGTTAGAATTGCTGGAGCCATGTCAGACTCCAAACCAGTTACAAGTGGCGTCCCACAAGGCTCAGTCCTGGGACCTCTCTTGTTCGGTATATATTTCTCGGCGGTACAGGCCAACACGGAAGGACTGTGGCTGACCAAGTTCGCAGATGACTGCAAACTGGGCGCCATAATCAACTCTCCAGCTGACACAAGCATCCTCCAAAAGGGCCTCATAGAAACAGACAACTGGTGCCAGAGCCATGGCCTCAAGCTAAACACCAAAAGGTGTATAGTCATCCCCTTTGGCAAAAACAAAGTGCCCACAAATTACCACATAGGTGGTAATCCATTAAGTACAGAAGAAGTCATTAGGGACCTGGGGACCCAAGTTGATAGCAATCTCTCATTTGACAACCACGTGGCCAAAGTGGCCAAAGAGGTTAGAAAAACATTTTAAATAGCCCACCTAATCATGAAGGGATTCACATCTAGATCAGGGGAGGTCATCATACCTCTTTACTCATTCCTCATCAGGCCCATAATTGAGTACAATGCCCCTTTTGGGATGTACCTTACCAGACACCTGGAGCAACTGGAAAGACCCCAAAAGTACTTCACAAAGAAAATCAAAGGGCTCAAACAGATGCCATATGCTGCCCGGTTAAAGAAACTCCAGCTCTCCTCAGTGGCATACCGCCTGCTCAGAGGCGATCTGTGCCTGACATATAAAGCCATGTCCAACCCGGAATTAATGGACATGCTGCACCTCAGAAAATCCAAATCCCATCGAGCTACGTGCTCGAGAGACTTGAACCACAGCACTGAAATAAATAGGACATGCTGAAGGGACAGATTCATAACCCAGAGGCTCCCTTCACTCTGGAATAAAATCCCAGTCCAGGTTAGTCAGAGTCCCAAATTGACTCTCTTCAAGAGGAATCTTGATGAGTGGATGGGAGATCATAGGTTTACCCCGGCTATCACTTCTGTGTCACTGTTAGACAGAGGCACAGTATACTAACCTCAAAAAAGGCATAGCAAAATTAATTTAAAATGGGTGGGGAAAGCCAAACACACTCTGGCTAGGCTTACACATGCCCTAGGGCAGATAGCCTAGTATGAACCTATGAACCTATGAACCTATGAATTAACTGAAAATGAATCCCTATTTAAGTAATTAACTGGTTTACTTTAATAGATATTATCACTGAAAATGAATTCCTATGGAAGTAATTAACTAGTTTACCTTAATAGATATTATAACTGAAAATGAATCCACATGGAAATAATTAACTGGTTTAGTTTAATAGATATTATCACTGAAAATGAATCCACATGGAAGTAATTAACTGGTTTAGTTTAATAGATATTATCACTGAAAATGAATCCACATGGTAGTAATTAACTGGTTTAGTTTAATAGATATTATCACTGAAAATGAATCCATATGGAAGTAATTAACTGGTTTAGTTTAATAGATATTATCACTGAAAATGAATCCACATGGAAGTAATTAACTGGTTTAGTTTAATAGATATTATCACTGAAAATGAATCCACATGGAAGTAATTAACTGGTTTAGTTTAATAGATATTATCACTGAAAATGAATCCACATGGAAGTAATTAACTGGTTTAGTTTAATAGATATTATCACTGAAAATGAATCCACATGGAAGTAATTAACTGGTTTAGTTTAATAGATATTATCACTGAAAATGAATCCCATATGGAAGTAATTAACTGGTTTAGTTTAATAGATATTATCACTGAAAATGAATCCACATGGAAGTAATTAACTGGTTTAGTTTAATAGATATTATCACTGAAAATGAATCCACATGGAAGTAATTAACTGGTTTAGTTTAATAGATATTATCACTGAAAATGAATCCATATGGAAGTAATTAACTGGTTTAGTTTAATAGATATTATCACTGAAAATGAATCCACATGGAAGTAATTAACTGGTTTAGTTTAATAGATATTATCACTGAAAATGAATCCATATGGAAGTAATTAACTGGTTTAGTTTAATAGATATTATCACTGAAAATGAATCCACATGGAAGTAATTAACTGGTTTAGTTTAATAGATATTATCACTGAAAATGAATCCACATGGAAGTAATTAACTGGTTTAGTTTAATAGATATTATCACTGAAAATGAATCCACATGGAAGTAATTAACTGGTTTAGTTTAATAGATATTATCACTGAAAATGAATCCACATGGAAGTAATTAACTGGTTTAGTTTAATCGATATTATCACTGAAAATGAATCCAGAAGGAAAACTGGTTTAGTTTAACAGATATTATCACTGAAAATGAATCCATATGGAAGTAATTAACTGGTTTAGTTTAATAGATATTATCACTGAAAATGAATCCACATGGAAGTAATTAACTGGTTTAGTTTAATAGATATTATCACTGAAAAT
>NC_056725.1:214966271-214983771 GCF_019279795.1 Protopterus annectens
GTTAGAACATGTGGGTTTTAGGAATATGTAGAAAGAAGGAGGATTTGTAGCAGACTAAACTATGAAGTGATAAGTAGGGGAGGGTAAGGTGTTTAGAATGTTATAGCAGACAGGAAGGGGTGGAGTTAGGGGTGGATGGGGTTAGTTGTTTAGGTATAAAGAAATGATATGGGCGTGGGTGGGAATGTGGTTGGCAGGCGAGTGAAGTGAGCCCAAGCATAGCGAGGGTTAAACAGAGCGGGATGGGCCAGGAAGAGCACCACAAAAGCAATCAGCAGGCCAAGAGGGAAACAGTAAGGAGCTAACAGTGAGAGTCAGCAGGTAAGTAAAAGGGGTGGGGAGATGTAGACAGACAAGGAAGAGATGTAATAGCGAGGTATACACAGGTATTTGCAGTAAGATAAAGACAGTTAAAAGGAAACCATAAACAGAAAGACAAAAAGAGTATAGCTAACTAAGAGAGAGTTGACACTAGTGTAGTAACTAACTTATAGATGGCAAAGAGAGACAGAGGCAAGGTTTTTAAACAGGTGAGCATGTTGGGGGGGCTCTCAGTGGTATGCAGGTATCCTATGGTGCAGTGGTTAACATTGTCACCTCACAAAAGGAGGTTCTCTGGTTCGATTCTTGGCTGGGGTGCCTTCTGTGTGGAGTTTGCATGTTCTCCCTGTGTTCGCGTGGGTTTCCTCCGGGTACTCGGTTTCCTCCCACATTCCAAAGACATGCATCTGAGCATTTCTCCCCTGGCCTCGCTGAAAACAGGCTCTGTGGAACCTAGTCGGACATTCCCGGTCAACAAATGTTAAATAAAATAAATAAAAATAAATAAATATACAGTAGACAAAGTAAGACTACTTTGTGGTATGAGCTTAGAACATACTTTTAGTGTAAACTGGCTATACAATAGAGCACAGGCATAATTCCAGGAGTTGGAGCCGTATCAGTAAAGGTAGAAGCAGTCTTGAGGGAAGACACTTTCCTTTTAAAACCTATGGAAAACAGGAGGGGAGAGAGTGTGTTGAATATAAATGCTAGGGAAATACAACAGAGGTGCTATACATGCAACTACTGATAACAGCTGGATAGGAGTTAGTTGAGATAAAATATGAAAAATACAGAAATAAATAAAATAAAGTGCATATGATATTAACTTTACAGATTAGAGCAGTAACAATGTGAGACAAAAGTTCAGCAACTTACTTCTGCTATAACACTTTCACATAAACAATGCTAAAACTATTAACCATGATGTCTTAGTGTAAAACAACTGACAATAAAAATGTCTGCTGTAGTTCATGTAGTAAAACGTGCTATTTTGTAGTTGGAATTATCAAATTAACTGAGATATGAGAATATAGCTAAATAGAAGCTAAAACATTTTAAATTTTAAAAGAATTTTGTTGATCTATTCCCTCTTCTATACTCTTCTAACAGTGCACCTTCTTGTCTTAATTGCTTTATTTTTTACTCTATGCGATATTTCCATGATGGTATTCAATTTCTCCCCTTCCTTTCCCTCACTACAGTGTGTTCTTGTGTTAGAAATGTATCAGTTATTAGTTTAGCAACACAGTAATATATCCTGTTTAATTCTGTTATATTGCATGAATCTCTATGGACAGTCCTTATTACTGTGTTCATTTGTTTTACCAAACTTCTGACTTTTGGGGTTTTATTCACCTTCTGCAGTCTTTTTCTTTCATTTATCTTAATATATTTATCTATGTATATTAAATCAAGGAACTCTTCTCTTAGCTCATTTTCCTCTACACTGAGGCTCATTTTTTGTTTTCCATTTCCTGTGTGTATTCTGTAGAAAGTTCTATAGCATCTCCCTGTGGCACATTCTCTTCAAGTTCATCCTGTGTCATCTGTTGTTCTGTCATGTGGGAACTCACTGGCCTATCACTCCTCAGCATTGACTGCATCAGAGTTTCCAGTTTTCTGTTCCTTCCCTTGTTATCTACCTTCAAGTGAATGCTTATACTGGTTTCCTGTGAAAGGCTCCAAAATATCTTGATATGGCACCTGACCAATTGCTTCCTGTTCCACTGGTTTCCCCTTAATTTGGATATCCATTGCTCTATCCTGTTGTGGTGCTTTCTGTATTAGATTTTCTACACTGAATCCTTCTCTTTGCAGGTGCTTCATAACCTGAATTTCTATGTATTTAACTTCTCCATTACTAATCTCTTTTTCTTCTTTTCCTCTTTGTCTTATTCTTTTTTGTATTGTAAAGTGTTCCATGCCCAGATTCCTTTGCCTGCATTTCTCTTCAAATATCTTTGGGGCTGCCTTCTTTATGATGAGTAACTTGGCTTTCTCCTTTGCATAAATATTACACCATATCAAATCTCTCTTTCTTTCCCATGTCCATATTTCTTTTTTATACTTTTCAAAAATCTCTAGGTTTTGTTGTTTACATTTTCATCCTTCCTCAGATGCTTCTTTTTCCAAACAGATCAAAGTTTCTTGATCTATATATTGTTTTTCAAAAATCTGATGTATTAATGAATACAAATTTTCATTTGAAGCTGCTGACAGTTTTTCCTGTGGAAATATTTTTCTCTAATTTATCTCTTAATTTTTGTATATCCCCTGTCTGGAAATTCTGGCCTTTTTGCATAACAATAACAATACACAATGTCTTTCTTATCCTTAATAGCCCACTCTATCCTCTTTAAGGCTCTTCTTTGGCTTATCAGTTTTTCTGATTTTTGTGGACCGCTACTTCTTTCTACAACAGAGGGCCATCCTCCCCCTGGGCTTGCCCTGGCCTCATTGTAGGAATGTTTCCGTACTTTGAGGATTCTACATTGTCATTTTTTCAAGTCCTGGCACCAGTGCACCTACCAGGATTGGGCACATTTTTATTTTGGGTCTTGTGCATCTGGCTATCTTTTTTATTTTTCATTTACTTCTGTCCATTATATATGCTATATAAATACAGTCTATATATCAGTGTCACCTTGGTGAGATTTTGTGAAAAACAGGGTCCACTTCATGAAGGTACTCACTAAGACTTGAGGATGAATTCAGTTTTAGCACTACTTCTCTCCTTTGCTTGCTGACTTTTCGTCTCTCCATTCAGACAACCTCTTCCAGCTGTGAGAGTAACAGGATATTGTTGTGACATTTTTCCTATAAAAGCACAACTGAAATTTCTCCAGTACCAAGTTGCACACAGGAAAACTAGTTTGCAGTGACAAGCACTGTTGCCATAGTTGCAAACTGGATACTCCTGACAGTGATGGATATTCTCACTCCAACTGTCTACAAAATAAAAAAGTGTCTGCTGCCATGGATATGAACTTTTCTACTGTCTCCATTACCAGCCTGGTGGATATGGGAATCCTGAGCCAATGTAGAAATTAGCTAATGTTTACCTACAAGTTAATTCTCAAACAAACTGATAAGATATGTGAGAGATGTATTAAAACAATGTCACTAGAGGCAAAGCTCTCACATAAAAGTACTCCTAATGTCAATAAGGTTGTCAGTAGTACACACACTGTACCCATCATGCACAATTTAAAGCAGATACATTGACCCACATATGCTGAGACACTTAATTGTAACCTTCCTAAATCACAAAGACCTCCTAGATGAAGTACACATAAAAAATACCCTCAGCAGCCCCAAATGCACTCTTTCAAAAGAACAGCCACATCATTACATAGAGCTACATATCATGGAGTCTCTACCTCTAAGCCCATAAGGAAAGTCACCAAACAGTCCAACATTCTAGTCATTGGAGACTCCATTGTGAGACACACTGATGTCCTTCTCACCAGTGTGAGTAAGGAGAAAGTTATGGTCAGTTGTTTAGCAGGGGTTAGGCTCTATCACATTATGCAGGCAGTTGGGTCACTGGACAACAATTACCAATATGAGTCAGTTATAGTCCATGTAGGAGTAAATGACCTGAGACGTACCTTCCTAGACTGTATGAAGAGAGACAACATGGAGCTCTCAGAATGTTTGTCTCAGGCTGGTATGACCCTGGCATTGAGCAGCATTTTACCTTGTTCAAGGATGATGCCACAATGTGAATAAAAGATGACTAGGTTTAATAATTGGCTTAGTTTCTGGTGTCATTCTAAAGGGGTGCAAAATTTGTCAGCATGGAAGGAGATGGCCAACAGACCATGCTGCTTTGCCAGGGATGGTCTGCACCTGTCCCCTTTAGACTTTTGAATATTAGCTAAAACATTGTCTTCCTCATAGTGCCTTTTTTAGGCAATGCAAAACTGAAAGTACTTCTGACATAACAAATCAAAACCAAGAAAATCTAAAGATATTACTGCTCAATGCTAGGAGTCTAAACAAAAACCTCCACTCCCTAGAAGCTCTCTTTACCCTAGAGAATGCTGATGTCTGTGCAGTCACTGAGACATGATTTAAAGCCATGGCGAGCACACCAACAGTGCAAGGTTATGATGCCTTCTACACATTTGGACCAGCTACTTCACAGGCAGACACTAAAGGTGGAGGTGTCTCTATTTACATCAAAGATAAATATACTTTAAGGCTGATCAAACAGGACAATGCACATGAGCTGATCCATGTTCAAATCACCATAGGCAAAATCCAATACCACTACCTTGCAAGCTATAGGTCCCCCTCTATGAACCAGGATACCCATACCATGTATTTAAACTTATTAGAAACACTAACCATCCAACCCAATACCATATTCATGGCTTACTTTATTTATAGCACTATTAACTGGGAATCCTATATGACACCAAATGTACATGCACAGAGATTCCTGGATTTTGGAAACACAAACTCCCTGGACCAGATAGTCAATACACCAACCAGGGGTGCAACCATGCTGGATCTGGTCCTCACTAATATTGAAGAGTGCTGCACACCCCATAGTGTAATGTCTTCTCTGGTAATGGTCTCTTTTGAAGTAAAAATAAAACCTGGACCCCCAGCTAAACCTGGAATATTCAGGAACTATTCTAAGGCTAACCTCTTGCTATTAAATGAGAAGCTGGCAACATTTCCAGCCCACATAAACCCTGAGAACACTGCTGCCTGTGCAGAACTGTTCACAGAAACCCCATACAAGCATGCTAATAGCCGAATAGAGGCAGCTGTACCCACCAGAAAGAAGTACAGAACTAACTCAAAAAACAAGCCATCCTGGTGGAATCACAAAATCAATAGGCTGTATAACAGGAGGAAGAAAATCATGGCAAAAATTAGGAGGTGCAGCACCCAGCAGGATAAAAGCACTCTCATCAAACTAAACAAACAACTCAGAGGTCAAATAGCCTCTACCAAAGACAAATTTGAGGTAAGTTTGGCCTCCCAGGCCAAGGACAATCATAGAACATTCTTTAGGTATGTCTGCAGCCTCAAAGGCAATATAGAGTTGTGTGCAGAGCTCATTATTAATGGAGCCACCTATATTGAGCCAGAAGATATAGCAAACCTCCCAGATGATAAATTCAGCTCCAACATTACCCCTCTCCCCCCCTCAACCTTCTCTCAGGAAATATCATCAAATATAACTCCCCCTACTATCACTAGGGAACAGGTTCTTAATGCTCTCTCTAAGACCAAGAACACTGCATCAATGGGCACAGACAATATCACAGGATGCCTTCTAAATAGCATGAAACATGAACTATCAGGGCCTCTGGAATTACTATTTAACTGCAACCTCCAAACAGGTTTTGTGCCTCATGAATGGAGAAAGGCAACAGTCATCCTTCTGGACAAAGGTGGGCCATCCTCAGACCCTGGAAACTACAGACCCATAAGTCTCACTAGTCTTATTTGTAAAGCCATGGAAAGAATTATCATGGAGATGATCTATAGAGCTTTAGTAAACCTCCAGACACTGGACCCTACCAATTTGCATTCGGCAAGAGCAGATCATGCCTACTCAACCTGGTGGACTTCTTTGAGAAGGTCATCAAAGCAATGGATGAGGACAAAATTGTTCACGCTGCCTACCTTGACCCGGTCAATTAATTTGATACAATACCCCACTCGGGCATTATTGTCAAGTTCAAGAGGTTAGGTACAAACCCATATGTCACCCTATTGATAGCCAACTGACTCACAGACAGGATCAAGAGAGTTAGAGTTAGGGGAATCCACCTCTACAAAGAGGCCAGTCACAAGTGGAGTCCCTCAGGGGTGAGTCCTTGGGTCACTCCTTTTTGGCATTTACTTCTCATAAGCCATGGCCAATGTCAGTGGTCCCTGGCTGATTAAATTTTCAGATGAGTGCAAATTAGGAGCTGACATTGAATCTCACACTGACACAAATGTTCTCCAAGAGGGGCTGACACAGGCAAACAGCTGGTGTCAAAGACATGGACTAATACTAAATGCCAAGAAATGCATAATAGTATCCTTTGAGAAGTCATCCATCCCTGATCATATTGACAACACACCCCTTAGAGTTGACCCAGTAGTCAGGGCTTAGGGACACACACAGTAATCTAGCCTTTGATCTTCACATGTCTACAGTGGTGAGGAAATCATCCTATGTTGTGCAACTTATAAACAAAGGTATGGCATCGAAGTCCAAGGAAGTCATCGGTCCACTGTGTTTGGCATTCGTCAGACCTATCATTGAGTACAATGCCCCCCCTTTGTTATGTACCTAACCAGGCATATCCAAAAATCGGAATGTCCACAGATGTTCACCTATTCTAAAGACTTAAACCTTGCCTGTGATATAAATAGATCCTGCTGAAGAAATAGGTATGTATCCCAGAGACTACCGCATCTATGAAACAGGGTCCCCATCCATGTGAAGCAGAGTTCCTGCCTAACCCAATTCAAATGCAACCTGGACGAATTGATGGGAAACTGGAAATTCATCCCTGGTTTTGCACCTATGTCTGTAATGGACACAGGTAACCTGTAAATGGTTCATCTTCAAAACCCCTGTTTACACGTATCAAGGGTATCAGAGCTTTTCAGAGATTTGGGATGCATAGCTTTGCTTAAAAAAGGCCCTTGCTTAAAAAGGACTGCAAAATGACAGAAGAGATTGTCTCATCTGCTTTAAGCCAGAAACTAACAATTGTTCCAATGTTATGTTTCTGCACTAGTAACCAGACCACAGACGTGGTAACTGTTTCCAGTGTTTCCAGTTTAAGTGTGGAATTGTCGATAACTTCTATTGTTGCCTGTTGGGAAAAGACTGATCGAGAGACTGAATTAGGCAGAGTAAGTCAAACCACACTGTGACTTTTGCTACTGACAGTCTAAATTGTGGGTTATCTGAGGCAATAGGGTATTTTGAAAAGGCTCAAGAAATAGATCTTTATCATGTAAACCACTGCCAGGACTAATGTAGATTAATCCTAGCAGTGTTTTTAAATGGGGAGGAAACACAGGAAGTGATTTCAGAAAAAGTATTTGATGTTAAGTAACATCAGCTGTAAATGTCACCATTGCAGTGTTAAGTGCAGGCACAAAATCCTGTGCACTAATGTCCCTCCCTCCTGTAGTAAACTGAGATAATAACATAACCTTTGCAACCGCCACATGCTGCAGAGATACAAATCTGGTCTAAGCAGTGTTTTTGTAAAGCAGTGCAGTTTTAATTTAAATGTATTTTAAATGCAGAAGAAACCTGTATACAAGTTACCTGTGAATAACTCACAGTGTCTGTCTTTACACTGAGCACACCTATCTGTGCAATAGCTCACTTTTATTACACTGAGCATGCCCACCTGTGTGATAACTTACAGTTTCTACTAGAAGAAAAACCTAGTTAAGCTAGAGTTTTCACTGTGCAATATCTTAATCCTCCTGTAACAGAGGCCCATGGGATATATGGAAATGACCCCCTCAAGGACATCAAGTGCTTCAGCTATATGGTTTGTGAATGTCCATGACTTTTACTTGTTACCTTTTAGGTCATTATGGATACATTTGGAACAATAAAGCCAAACCCCACTAGCTGTGGACATGCATGTTTCTGATCTCATCATCACAGTATAAGTGGATTGTTTGGCTATACTTTAGAAACACAGGAAGCCATATAGCTGAAGTACTTGATGTCCTTAAGGGGTCATTTGCATATATCCCATGGGCCTCTATTACTGTTTGTTTACATGGATGAAAGTAACTGACCCTTTTGTCACTTGCTCAGTGTAACAGTCATCTGTCAAAAATAAGGTACTATCTGCATCCCAGAATACACAGAACTTCTACAGCTGGTAATCCCCACACACACTAAGGCTATGTAAGTGGATTTTAACATGGGTTGAGTAATTGCCTCTGCACTGAGCCCTGACCTGGCCTAAAAACAACCCTGGTCATAGGTGTACACAGAAGGTCACTGTACTTGTGTGAGGGGCTGGGGATGATGACATTATTTCTTTAACTTTCCCCCCAAACTTCATAGAGGTGCACGAAGGGTGACTATAGCTTGTGTAGGAGCACTGGTACTGTCTCTAGAAGGTACAAGTTGGAAACAATATTGCAAACATTATTGTTTTTTTTTTTCAATTAACTCATAATCAAACATCTGCTGCACATATAGGGGGGCTATATTTTGGGGGAGAGGAAATAATAGACTAAATAAGCTGTTTATATGTGTCTGACAGTAAATATGTTGTAATTCCTGTTTCAGTGTTGTCCCTCTCTGACATCAGAAGGGTACACAGAAAGTGGCTGTCTTTTGGGGGGTAGGGGGTGAAGAGACCTGCTGTATATAGACATGACAACAGCAGCTTGAAATATGACTGCAGCCATTTGTGCCTTAATTTTAATCTCAGTTTAACAACAGAAAGTAATTACCAGTTTGGAGGTTGGGGGGTTGGAGGCAGGAACTATTCCCAACACTCCTAGATGTATCCTCACAAACATTTGTTTTCTCAGTTTATTGTGAACTGTGTTTGGTCAACTTTGAGCATTAAAACCTGGATACAAATTAATAATAAAATAGTAAGATTCAATTTCTTTTCCAAACGCATCATTTTTGTTCAGGGTATCGTTGGGTCAGAAGTAATGTAAGAAATTCCAGAGACCATTGAATAGCATCTGTAACTCCAAACAATGTAGAAAATGGCAAACCTGAAAAGTAAGAATTAATTTATTTTCTTAATCTTGGTTTCATTCAGGCTGTTATTGGATGAAGACTGTTTTTTTTTTATGTCAAATGCATTTCAGAGCATTTAGAAAAGACTTATTTCCACATCAGTTATTACACTGTAGCCCTCGCTATTTAAAGTGTGCTGAATGTAAGCAGGAAAAAGCAACTTTAAAGAGTAAAAGGTTAATTTACTTTCTTTCTTCATTCTTTTAGTTCATGCAATCATTTAATGAAAAGGTTGTTTAAAGCGATTTTACGATGTTAAGCTATACATCACGGCATTTGATGACTCAAGTGCCTAAATGCATTTTTACATTGTTATGTGTTTGGTCTGTTTTTTTAATAAATTTCTTATTAAACTACAGCCCAGATAAATTTAGCATTTATTATGGTGATGTTACCCTGAGGTAACGTGTTTTGTGTCCATATACTTTAATAGGGCACCTTTGTACATTTGCAGTGGTGCACCCATTAAAGTCTATGGTTGCAACATAATGTGTTTCCTACACTGTTTTCACTAAGGTCAGAGTTTAGTGTTTTTCTCAGTGTATGGAAATCATATTTTTAAGTTAGTTTTTTTTATTATTTTGAAGTACAAGACAATGGTCACAAACTGGTAAAGGTGTTGTTTAGGAGTTTTCTGCAACACATGCTGTGGTGCAAAGATATGATTAGAAAACATTGAAAAAATCACTTTAAAAAAACACTAAAATGCATCTCAGAGCATATTGAAACCTCATGGATTCTGGGCCCCCCAGAGCTTTGTTTTAATAATGTCATTTTCACTGCAGTTATTACAGTGTTGTCTTGCTCAGTTAGGATGTGCTGAAAGAATGATGAAAAACAGTTGAAGAGAAAGACTAAATTTCTTATTTGATCATGGTTTTATTTAAGGAAATCACTTTATGATAAAGTTGTTAGAAAAAAAAACTTGTAAAATTCACATCAGTGCATCTAGAACCCCCATGATTTCTGGGGGCCTTGGCATTCATCAGATCCCCAGCTGAATGCATTTTTCATCCACAATTATCAGAATGCATTTTTGTTTAAATCAGACATGTAGAAAGAATAAATGAATGAATAACTGCAGGAAAAACTGAAGAGGAAGACAAATTCTGAGAAAAGGAAAGGAAAAAGCGATCTGGATTCTGTGAGCAGGCCATGATGGGGTGGGCACTGAGGAGCGCCATGGAGCCTTTCCCCCTAGGGCACCAGTGGGTGGGCAGTAGGGGGTACCATGGAGCCTTTTCCCCTAGGGCACCAGTGAGTGGGCAGTGGAGGGCACCATGGAGCCTTTCTTCCTAGGTCACCAGTGGGTGGGCAGTGGAAGCCACCATGAAGTTCTTCCCCCTAGGGCACCAGTTTACCTAAGGCCACCCCTGATGCCTCTAGTCCTTCACTGGCTGTCTGAGGCTGTGTTGATGTCTCAGTCTCATAGGTTCATAGGTTGGTACTAGGCTATCGGCACTAGGGCCTATACAAGCCTAGCCATAACAATTCCCTGGCTACTTCTTCCCACAATATTTACTTCCCTGGACCCCTGTCTAGCAGGGTGACTGATGTGATCCCCAGGGTGAATTTCTTATCTCCCATCCAATTATCAAGGTTCCTTTTGAAGAGGACCAAGGAGGCACTCTGCTTGACATGTCTGGGCAGTCTATTGCAGAGTCTGGGGAGTCTCTGGGTCAGTAACCTATCTCTCCAGCATGTTCTGTTCATTGTGATGACAAGGTTTAGATCCCCGGAGCATGTGGCTCTGAGGGATTGGGATTTCTTTAAGGGTAGCATGTCCAACAGCTCTGGGTTTGACATGGCCTTGTATATTAAGAAAAGATCGCCTCTGAATAGACGATATGCGACAGAGTATAGCTGGAGTTTTTTTAGACGATCAGCATAGAGTATCTGCTTTAGGCCTGTGATTCTTTTAGTGAGGTATTTCTGTGGCCTTTCCAGTTGTTGCAGGTGTCTTGAGAGGTACATACCAAACGGGGTGTTGTATTCTATAATGGGTCTAATGAGGGATGAGCACAGTGGGACAATTACCTCCTTTTTTCTGGATGAAAAGCCCTTAATGATGAGGTGTGCCACATAGAAGGATTTCCTGACTGTTGTGGCGATGTGGTTATTGAAGGTGAGACCACTGTCCACCTGTGTCCCTAAGTCCCTTATCACACTTTCGGTGTTTAGTGTACTGCCACCTATGTGGTAATTCATGGATACATGTTTTTTTCCCAAAGGGGATAACTATACATTTCTTGGCATTAAGCTTGAGCCCATGGCTCTGACACCAAGCATCTGTTTCTGTAAGGGCCTTTTGTAGAATATCCACATAATTTGGGGATTCAATAATGGCTCCCAGTTTACAGTCATCTGCGAACTTTGTTAGCCAGAGTCCCTTAGTGTTGGCCTGTACTTCAGAGAAGTAGATGCCAAACAAGAGCGGTCCCAGGACTGAACCCTGAGGTACTCTACTTGTCACTTGTCTGGAGCTGGATTTGGAGTCAGCTACTTTTTCTCTGAACTCACTGTAACAGAGTCATTGCTGGAGCTTTGCTATACATTTGCACTGTCTGTGGATTGCATTTGGCACTGTATGCAGTCTGACGTATTTATATGCATATGTACTCAGGACCAGGGGTAGCACTGATGCACACTTACATATGTTTTAATGCTACTCTTATTGTCACCTTTTTATGAATGCTGTTTGGGAATTCCCAGGCACGTTTTTGGAGTAGTGGCCTAATGCAGGCTATTCCATTTCTATGATCCCTCCCTCTGAAGTTCATCAAAAACAATTTTACCTTCTGTTGGTCGACTAACATGAATGACAACCTCCTAAAGGTTAACTTTTGTTCTCCCCTTACGTTGGGCTTGGTCCAGGTTTCTTGTAGTCTCTAAAAAAAAAATAAATAAATAACTATATAAATACTGCTCTTATAAGCTTAGAATGTTCCTAGAAGAAGTGATGCATCAGAATACATTTCTGAAAAGTTATGAAGCCAAACCTGAAATGTCTCTATTTAATGAATTAAATTCTGTGTACATCATAAGAAAATAAACATTTTTATGAGGACTAGACCAAAACTGTGATGTAAAATTCTGAACATTCTGTGAAAATCTGGACAGCTGAGAGATACTAGAGTCTGCTAAGACTTTAGGAGACACAGTGCATAAATACCAGGAAAGTCTGGTACATTTCTGTTTCTTTATTTTTGCAGACCATACCTGATTTTTCTTGTATTTTGTACTGTCCTCTAAGCATAACCTAGTAGATAAGTCTGGCCACTCAATGGGACTTTAGTGGATGGACTTCTTTCTATTTGTATATGCTCAATTTAAATGGGTATGCTGGCTGGAGTGTCCAATCAGCATGTACATTTCTGAATGGCAATAAGCCGTTGTTGTATAATTAATTTTAGACAAGTAAGAGAACAATTAGTTAATATATAGATTTATTTTCTCTATAAGCTATATACATCAAAATACCACATCTGTCCATTTGTTGAAAGATATATCAGCAGTTGGGAAATAAATCATTGATTAATAGCTTTGATTATATCATGTCTGATATCATATTCTAATTTTATTTCTCCTCAGAATACTGTGTGATAAAACATGCTAAAGCACTGTTCCAGATTGCTATAATAAACATTTTGGAACTTTTATTTGTTATTCTGGAACTGCTTGCAGCCTTTCACTTCTTTTTCTCCGTACAAGTTTGGATTTTGGTATCAGTGACAATCAGAGTCAGTATTCTGTTTTAAGGTGTTTAATAAAACATTAAAAACTGTTATCCCCAAGTACAAAATCTTGAAAAGTGTAGATAAGAATTAATATGCCTGAAAAAAAATGCACAAAGTGATTTTTTCATGTTATGCTAAAATGTTAAAATGAGAGTGTATTTAATATTTAGTCCTTAGAAGTGCCTTAGAAAACAGAATAATGTTAATAAACAAAAACATGAACATTTATAGATTATTGTCCTGAAGTACCATTTCATACATACTAGAAATAAATACAGTGATGTTGCATGTAGAACTTCTTCTAGACAACAGAAAATATTGAATGCAAACACTTGTGCAATAAAGGATACATACCTGTACAGTGCTATTACTGATAATGGCATAAGAACGAATTTTAAAAGTGTAATTAAGCAGTTATTCATGTATTTATTTATTTGTTCATTGTATGTTTAAAGTGAGTAAGTAAACTTTCCTAATACCTTTTTCATCTACACAATGGACCCTAAAGCACAAACTCTAATATTAATACATAAATAAATAATACAAACATGTATAAACATGTAGAAGTAGCTAGATATTACAGTAGTAGCTTATTAAATATACATATGGTGAGGTAAATAAATATTTGGAGGATATGACAACTGTCTGAAGAAGTTTTTCTGACATACTGTAATGTTATAAACCTTAGAGGCTGTCACATGAATACAGAAAGGATCATTGTTTGTGGCAATATGTTAGAGTATACAGATAGTAAATGGTTGAGAAAAAGGATTTAGAATCAACTACAAGGGAAGAAAGTTTTTGATTTGAATGTAAAATTCATTAGAACCCACAGTGTGAGCTTTTACTGATTTTATTGTTTCCAGCTAGATAGTACCTAAACAAATACAGCTCAGTGGAATTGGTGATATACAGTTCTTTTATACAATATCTGTATAACCAGATGCATATCAAACTGAAATATATCAATCTAGCTAGCTTATTTATTTATTTCATCTTATTGTGTATCCAAGTACTACATCCATAGATACATTTCAACTGTGGTTAAGGTTGCAGCCTGAAGTTGCTATTGTACAGGGTTTGACTCCCTTATCCCTGTTTGTCAACTTTGTGAGCTTGAGAACGTAACTTAACTAGAAATTGCTTCTGGGTCACCGCTAAAAAGGGACTGTATATCCAGTGGGCCCACCTGTTTAGCAAATAAGTATTTTTATGTTCTCTTTGAGGTGAATGGGTAATAATAAATAAATCAACTATTACTTGGGCCTGTAGGCACATAAAATTATACATTCTTTTTATGTAAGAAATGCAGAGTATTATGAAAATGTAACCAGCTTATTATGTGCTGAAGATAGGGACAGCAATCAATTTACATTTGAGAACTATCTCCATGTCAAGATTTAAAGATATGTGTTAGTAAGAAGCATGACCTTCCTTAGCATAAAACTACCTTGATTTGTAAAATTCAGGAGATAGTGAGGCCCATCAACTGTCAACATTTAACAAAGAGGTGGCTATAGTTCCAGGTGCAGGCATTTAAATGTGAGGGCATTTAAAAGCAAGGTATCTCTAATGATAAATAAAAGGTTCCTTACCCTCTACATGGATAAACAGTGATGTTCCCCACAAATGGAAATTGAAAAAAATTGGGCCACAACATTTATTATTTCCTGAAGTAGCTGGGCATTGCTGGTAAATGAAAGGCCTGCAGAAGCACAGAAAATTTAATGCTGCAAATAGATTCACTCCTGCCACTGTCTTTACTTTAGGTTAAATCTAAGAAATGTACCCCTGCTCACCTGTCCTTGTTTTTACCAAATGAAACTTCCAAGTGGGACTGGAGAAAGCTAGGGTAGTTTTTAATTGCATGAATCAAATACAATCACAGTATGCCAAGAGTGTTTTGTAGGTGAAAAGACTGTCGGATAGATTGATGTTTATGAAGCCGGAAATTGATGGTGTAATGATGAATTTTGTTAGTGCATAGACTCCGCAAGTTGGGTGTACAATGGATGAGAAAGAAAAATTTTGGAGTGAGTTGGATGAAGTGGTGATGAGTGTACCCAAGGGTGAGAGATTAGTGATTGGAATGAATTTCAATGAGTTTGTTGGTGAAGGGAACAGAGGGGATGAGGAAGTGATGGGTAGGTATGGTGCTAAAGAGATGAATGCAGAAGGTCAGGTGATAGTGGATTTTGTGAAAAGGAAGGACATGGCTGTGCTGAATACATATTTTAAGAAGAGGAAGGAGCATAGGGTGACATACAAGAGTGGAGGAAGATGCACACAGATGGATAATATCCTATGCAGGAGAGCCAGTCTGAAGGAGATTGGAGACTGTAAAGTGGTGACAGGCGAAAGTGTAGTTAGGCAGCATAGAATGGTGGTCTGTAGGATGACATTGGTGATCAAGAAGAGGAGGACAAGTGTGAGAGCAGTGCCAAGGATCAAATGGTGGAAGGTGAAAAAGGGTGATTGTGAGGTGGAGTTCAGGGATGAGTTAAAACTCTGGTGTGCAGTGAAGAGTTACCGAATAGCTGGGTAACTACAGCAGAGATGGTAAGAGAGATAGCTAGAAAGGTGCTTGGTGTGACATCTGGACAGAGGAAGGAGGACAAGGAGACCTGGGGTGGAATGAGGAAGGGCAGGAGAGTATACAGAGACAAAAGCTGGTGAAGAAGAAGTGGGATTGTCAGAGAGATGAAGAAAGTAGACAGGAGTATAAGGAGATGAGGAGCATGGCAAAGTGAGAGGTGGCGAAGACTAAGGATAAGGCATATGGAGAGTTGTATGAAAGGTTGGATACTAAAGAGGGAGAAAAGGATCTGTACTGATTGGCTAGACAGATGGACCAAGTTGGGAAAGATGTGCAGCAGGTAAAGGTGATAAAGGATAATGAGGGAAATGTACTCACAAGCGAGGAGAGTGTGTTGAGCAGATGGAAAGAGTACATTGAGGGGCTGATGAATAAAGAGAATGAGAGGGAGAGAAGGTTGGATGATGTGTGGATAGTGAATCATGAAGTACAATGGATTAGCAAGGAGGAAGTATGGACAGCTATGAAGAGGATGAAGAATGGAAAGGCTGTTGGTCCAGATGATATACCTGTGGAAGCATGGAGTTCTTAACCAGATTGTTTAATGAAATCTTGGAAAGTCAGAGGATGCCAGAGGAGTGGAGAAAAAGTGTTTTGTACCTTTTTTAAGAATAAGGGTGATGTGAAGAGCTGTAGTAACTACAGAGGGATTAAACTGATCAGTCACAGCATGAAGTTATGAGAAAGAGTAGTGGAAGCTAGGTTAAGAAGGGAGGTGATGATTAGTGATCAGCAGTATGGTTTCATGCCAGGAAAGAGCACTACAGATGCAATGTTTGCTCTGAGAGTGTTGATGGAGAAGTACAGAGAAGGTCAGAAGAAGTTGCATTGTGTCTTTGTGGACTTAGAGAAAGCATATGACAGTGTGCCTAGAGAGGAGTTGTGGTATTGTATGAGGAAGTCAGGAGTGTCAGAGAAGTATGCAAGAGTGGTACCAGATATGTAAGAGGATAGCATGACAATGGTGAAGTCTGCAGTGGGAGTGACAGATGCATTTAAGGTGTAAGGTGGAGGTGGGATTACACCAAGGATCAGCTCTGAGCCCTTTCTTATTTGCAATGGTGATGGACAGGTTGACAGACGAGATCAGACAGGAGGCCCCATGGACTATGATGTTTGCAGATGACATTGTGATCTTTAGTGAGAGTAGGGACCAGGTTGAGGAGACCCTGGAGAGGTGGAAATATGCTCTAGAGAGGAGAGGAATGAAGGTCAGCAGGACTAAGAATATGTGTGTGTGTGTGTGTGTGTGAATGAGAGGGAGGATAGAGGAATGGTGAGGATGCAGGGGGTAGAGTTGGCAAAGGTGGATGAGTTTAAATACTTGGGATCTACAGTTCAAAGTAAGGGTGAGTGTGGAAGAGAGGTGAAGAAGAGAGTACAGGCAAGGTGGAATGGGTGGAAAATAGTGTCAGGAGTGATTTGTGACAGACGGGTACCAGTAAGAATGAAAGGGAAGGTCTACAAGAGGGTAGTGAGACCAGCTATGTTGTATGGGTTGGAGACGGTGGCATTGACAAAAAGGCAGGAGTCAGAGCTGGAAGTGATAGAGTTAAAGATGTCAAGATTTGCACTGGGTGTGACAAGGATGGACAGGATTAGGAATCAGTATATTACTGGGCAGCTCAGTTTGGATGGTTTAGAAACAAAGTCAGAGAGGTGGGATTGCATTGGTTTGGACATGTGCTGAGGAGGGATGCTGGGTATATTGGGAAAAGGATGCTAAGGATGGAGCTGCAAGGTAAGAGGAAAAGAGGAAGGCCTAATATAAGGTTTATGGATGTGGTGAGAGAGGACATGCAGGTGTCTGTGTGACAGAGCAAGATGCAAAGGAGAGGAAGAAAGAAACAGATAATCCGCTGTAGCGACCCCTAAAAGGGACAGCCGAAAGATAGAATAAGAAGAAACGAAATCAGAGTACACATGGAAGTGATGCATTCTACAAACAGTGAAGCCGCCTATTTTGACATTTTAAAAGAAAGTTGGTTTCTGAAGCATTTTTTTTTTACTTATTTACTTGTTTGTTATTTATTGACATTTGTTTACCAGTAAGTCTGACTGGGCACCCACACCTATTTTCAA